>NC_041397.2:279831348-280133348 GCF_900747795.2 Erpetoichthys calabaricus | reverse complement strand
TGTGATATATTGAATATATCAGCAATTTTTGTGTGAGATTATAGGACTTAATTTTAAAATTTCCTTTCTTTTCAAATGGTTAACTTGAAACATTCTGACTCCTCAGCATGAGTATGAGTAAAGTACTTTTAATAAATAGCACATGTTATAAAATGTAAGAAGCCATATTTAGATTATGAAGTTTATATAATGCAGACAATTATGTACCTTGGACAATGTGCAGGAGGTGTTATCAAGGCAAAAACCTGCTTCTGCTTTCGCTGTTTTAAAAGGACATATTGACAAACATCAATCACTTAACGTAACTTCACGTAATGGCTGGCTCTAGAATAAGTTACATTTTAGTCTGATTACAATATATTATGTACGTTGGAGCTCTTGGTAAAATGTTCATTTAATTCACAAAGTGACTCTGTTATTAGCAGATGGTGACCTTGTTAAACTCTTATTATCACCATTTTACTGAAACAGGCTGTGCCCCATATACATCTGCTACACCTCTTTAGGACATTATAAGGTTTTATATTTTGGGACCAAGTGATGCGATGTAAATCTTCAGATAAATTAAAATTAATGGATCTTATCTTAAACTTGACCAGGAATATGCACAATCATCTAATGATGTTTAGAATACAAGACTAGCTCTCTCTCTTGACTATAAGATAAATTAAATAACAATTATTTAAATCACATCATTCATATTATAAATATGATAAAAAGGTAAATTGGATATTCCCTTATAGAATACAAAAAAATCCAGGAATAATTTTGCAAAGATCAATACTTCAGTAAGTTAAAAAGCTACAGAGCAGGGAGAGATAACAACATAGAGTATAAAGTATACAGAGTACTAAGACATATAATAAATAAAATATTGAACTTACTTATTAATCTAGACATAGAAAAAAATCCAGGATTGGATAAACCAACAGCAAGTTCTGAATCTCAGATGCCTTTAATTATGTCAAAGTGTAAAAACTGTAGCTCTGGAACGGCATTAAGAATTTTATAAAACATTGTCTGACAAACTATTAGTCTTAATGTTATTTGTTTCTTGAATAACATAACATTTCTCTTAACTTAGATTATCCAGACTCTACTCAAAATTAGATTACACCACTAAGAGATATCACCCAATTCCCTCAGTCACATATTTTTCTACTAAGTGACTTTTATTTACTTTTTGATCAAAAGTGAATCGTTTCTGTTGCTGAGTCTGCCAGAATGATGTAATTTACTTTTCTGGGCAGTGACCAGGATGAATTCATTCAGCATTTCAATGTCTTGATCACACATTTAGTTTAAATTGTAAAGTGCAGTCTTTTTCACCATTGCACACAAAAATCTTCAGTCCCCCTCCACTGCTTTTTCCACTCTGATGTCTGATGAAGCAATAAAATATTGTATGAAATGTGAGGTGTAAGCCAATTCTCCACAGAACCCATAATGTCAATGTACCTGAATTTGCTGTAACTCACTTTGAGATGTATTACAGTATATGAAAGCAATAGAAGATTTCTCATTATATGAGGTCAGGCCAGGTCTGAATCCTTTCCACATAACTATTATCCTCGCTTCAGATCTTTGCTTCTTCCATCCAGACAAGCTTGTAACTTTTATCCTTGCCTTGGATATTCACCCTTTCATCCTCTTCATTTTCAGATGAGCACCTCCTGTGATTGGGTGTAACAGGGCATTTTAGGCAGCAGTGATCACATTACTATCAAGTGAATATGGAGATGTTTAACATATCTCATTTTACAATCCTCAAACTCTCCTAAATTCTCAGATGTTATAGGTGTAGGCAACCATCACATCTTTTATGCTCACCATGTGACATTTCTCAAGTTCGCATCTTGTCTATGAGGCAGTTAAGGCGGATAGTACAGAGGTCTGCATTGACAGTAGCATCTCTTCAGTTTAATTTAAAAATTCATTCATAAATTTATGGTAACAAGGTAGAGGCCAAATCATAACATTACTAATTAATATCATTAAATACATTAAAAACATTAATAATTCTAAAAAAAGGAGAAAGAGAGCTCCTGTAAAGGCTGCTACGTGGCACAGTGCCTGGAAGTAGATGTGGTGTAATAACAATCATAATAACCTTAACAACATGATAAGTTCATCATCTCATTCTTCATAATTGTAGGAATCCAAACCTCTCATGATAATAAAAATAATACACATAATAGTACAAGGGAGATTCAAAAAGTTTCCATACTTTTTTAACTCTGTTTATTAAGAATTACAAAACCAAATCATGTCACTTTTCTACATATTCACTTTCATTTGCAATGTCGTACCAACTTTTTAATTCCCAATTACTACTCCTCTCACCTTCACTGTTTCCAATGAAAATATAAAAGTGCAGAAACTTTCTGAAAGTCCCTCGTACAATATGGAAATTATATCCTGCTCTACTTAAAAATAGAGAAAAAAAAATGAGAATGTTATGTAATATTATGTTAAACTTATTCTACAAGGAAAATTTGAAAAATCTATATATCAAAATAATTCTATTAGAAAGAACCTTTTGTAATTATTAACAACTAGCAAAATACCCGCGCTTCGCAGCGGAGAAGTAGTGTGTTAAAGAGGTTATGAAAAAAAAAGGAAATATTTTAAAAATAACGTAACATGATTGTCAATGTAATTGTGTTGTCATTGTTATGAGTGTTGCTGTGTTTTATATATATAAAATACACACACACACATATAAACATATATATACATGTACATATACACATATATATATACATATCTACATATATATATATATATATATATATATACACATATACACATCCACATATCAACATATATATATATACACATATATACACACACACACGCTTTATGGGTGATGATTGTTTTACTCTTTTTATCTTTATTTTATTTTATTGTAGAATCAACTCCTATCTGCGCACAGCAGGGCAGCCGTGGGCGGATGCGTATGGTGTATTCACTCCATGTTATCGTGCATTGCGCTGTCAGTGGTATTTTGATAAAAGAATTTGAACAACATATAAGAAGCGTATAAATTATTAAACAGTAAAACATTAACATTTAAAAAGTAAAGTTACATTAAGTACTACTGAAGTGCCTTCGGGTATACCTCATTTTTTGTTTGCCCATTATATGCTTAAATGTATACATTTTTTGGTGCACCTACCCGAGAACACGCGACATATAACCGAGCGTGGGAGAAGCATGGATTTTAAACACGCGTTGAGTTCATTTGCTGGTCTCCCTCGTGGAATAACTGGTAATGTTTGACTAAAATCTACAGCGAGTAAAACGACATTACCTCCTATTTTTTTTTTTACGATCTCTGAGATCTTGCTTTTTTCGGTTCAAGGCTTCATAAGCTGTTTTATGTTGTATGGTGTACTTATCACAAACCATCATCTTTGAATGTTGCAAGACTTTCGCCTTGTATGTAGATCGGGGTAATTACATTCATTGCATTCCTAGTCTGAATCACAATCTGATTGTATGGGTGGTTACCTGGCACTGTAGGGTTGCCACCCGTCCTTTAAAATACGGAATCGTGCCGCGTTTGAGAATGAAATTGCGCGTCCCGTTTTGAATCAATACTGGACGGGATTTATCCCGTTTTTTTTGTATCATTTTTTTTTTAAAGCAGCGTCTCATGCAAATCATCCCACACGCATTTTATGAAGATGCCTCCTTTCCTACTTTTGATTGGGTAATACTTGATGTCATCGTTAGTTTGATTGGTGTTTTTAACTGTCCAGTGAGGAGGGCGTGTCTTTTAAGTAGAGTCTGCAAAGTGTTGGCACTGAGATGTGGCGTCAGCGCCATAGTTGAAGCCCCTAACGTTGCGGTCAGCAAGTCGGCTAACATCCGCCATGTGCCGTCTTTCAGTTGCGAGAAGCAGATCATAGAATGGTTGAAACTGTTGCCCCTAACGTTGCGCCACGGCATGTGGTTCGTTTATACCTCGTGTCTTCTCATTAAACTTTTATCTCGCGAATATGTTATTGCAATCCGCAGCGGGAGCGTTTCTATAAACTTAATTTAAACTTACGTTTTACACCGTGCTTTGTTTCCCTTATGAACATGCTTGAATGCTTAACTCGCTCCGTTCTCAATTGTTTAATTAATTTTTTGCTCTTCGCTGTTTGCGGCTGCTCCTCCATTTCCCCCTACTTCGTTCTTTTATCTCGCGAATATGTTATTGCAATCCTTAATGGGAGCGTTTCAATAAACTGATTGAAAATAGTTTTGCATTTACCTTTTTAGTAAAAGGCGAGCTTTTAAGCCTGAGAAATCACCCCGTAAATGCACACGTTTAATTGGACATGTGTTAATATGTATGGTTACACAGTATTAAAAGACAGTGAACAACGTCAGTTACCTTTCTTCCCGCGTTTGATAAAAGGTGAGCTTTTAAGCCTGAGAAATCACCCCGTAAATGCACACGTTTAATTGCACATGTGTTAATATGTATGCTTACACAGTATTAAAAGACAGTCAAAAATTAACGTCATTTACCTTCGTTCCCGCGTGTGACTCGTGCTGTAAATGTCTTCCTTGTTTTTAGTTGACGTGATTACGTAGGAGGCGTGATGACGCGATACGTGACTCCGCCTCCTCCATTACAGTGTATGGACAAAAAATATGTTCCAGTTATGACCATTACGCTTTGAATTTCGAAATGAAACCTGCCTAACTTTTGTAAGTAAGCTGTAAGGAATGAGCCTGCCAAATTTCAGCCTTCCACCTACACGGGAAGTTGGAGAATTAGTGATGAGTGAGTCAGTCAGTCAGTGAGTGAGTGAGTGAGTGAGTGAGTCAGTGAGGGCTTTGCCTTTTATTATTATAGATTCTTTGAATGTGCCTTCTGCATACTTTATATATAACTGTGAGTTTCTTATTGACTTACGATGTTTGTATTTAATTGATACTTTCTATTAACAAATCAACTAACTTCTATTAACACATCCTGGTCGATATCTTTTTGAAACGTACATGTTTTTGCAGTGTTGCTCTCCAGGGGCCTCATGTATAACGCCGTGCTTAGAATTCACACTATAACATGGCGTAAGCACAAAAGCGGGAATGTGCGTACGCACAGAAAAATCCAGATGCAGGAATCTGTGCGTACGCAAACTTCCACGTTCTTCCGCTATATAAATCCCGATCAGCGTGAAAAGTAACGCATGTGCACGTGCCTTCTGTCCCACCCCAACTCCTCCCAGAATTACGCCACTTTGAATGTGCAAATCAATATAAATAGCCTTCGGTGAAAAGACAATGGGAAAAGCATGGGGGAAAATATAAGAATTTCAGCGAATACCAAGTGGAGGCAAAGGAAAAACATACTATTTGTTGGTTTAAACAGTGGTATAATCAACAAAATGAAGTTGATCAAGTGAAAGAGTGTCGGAGAAACTCAAAAGCTCAAGTTCACAAAGTCTCACAGTGTCCGAAATAAAAAAGAAATCACATATCAAAGTCGCCGTGAAAAGGAGAGTCGTAGCCCACCGTCTGAATGTCATATGAAAGCTTATTAGGGTACAGACAAAAAAAATAGGCACACAGTGGGGGAAAAAAGCACGAAATGTCAACTTTAATCTTGAAATTTCCACTTTAATCATGTAGTTTATTTTGCCATTAAAGTAGAACATCATAAACTTCATCTTAAAATCGTTTAATTTACTAGTTTCTCAAATCCCATTGTAACTAAAGTAGGACGTTAAATGCTTTGTTCTGTATTCAATCTTCTATGTGCTCTATGTGTGTGAATCACTACCTGCTTCTAAAACGGGCTTTCTCTTTCTCTGACAGGACACATAATCCATTACGTTTGTGATATTACAGCTCTCTGAATAATTAAAATTCTGAGATGTATACGTGATATCTTTTTCATGATGATAGGAGTTAAAGCATGTTATTAAACATGGCAACACGGTGGCGCAGTGCTTGTTCATGTCTCACGCAAGAGGCTTGCTGCACCATGCACGACCTTCGATGAAATCATTTATTACAAAAGTACTGTCTCTTTCAAACATACTAACGTCCAATTCCTGTCCTTACTTTTCTTTCTCCAAATACCTAATCGCCACACAATCAGTTCTGTAATAGATGTAAAGCCATCTGTAAGCTTAGAACGCTGATTCTTCAAAACTTTTAAGGAACATTGAAATATCTTCATAGTACATGTTTAATTATTCTATCCGTCTATCCTTCCAGTGTCACGTCAGCACCAGAAAGAATACAACGCAATGCAGGAACAATCCCTGAACTAGCTGGCGCTGCGGCACCGTGTCCTCACATGTTTAATAATTAACAATACAGATTATTTAAATGAAGTTAAAGTTTTATCTGTATAATATAATCAACATATTTTGCTACATTTCATCTTAAAAATGATATCATCATCATATGTAAATACGCACTTTATAAAGTGGCACAGGTTGTGCAATATTATAACTGTAGTGCAAGTTTACAGTGAGGTTATTGTACTTATAAGTACAAACAGTTCTACAAGGAGCACTTGATGGACTGATTGAGTGCGTTTAAAGTTCTTGGGATGAAACGTTTTCTAAACCGCAAAGTCCGTACAGGAAAGTCTCTGAAACGTTTTGCCGTGGCTGAGGCAGCGTCTGCTTCATGCTGTATATCGATAATTCTCTTTCCAATCAGCTGCTGCTGTTATTCCTCACTCAGATACAGTGATATAAATACTCAGAGTGGTGCAGTGAGAGTAATATGGAAAAAGATGATCTGCTGTGGCAACCATTAATGGGATTAGCTGAAAGAAGAAGATGATGCAGTGAGAGTAACAACGCTAAAACAGTTATGGTATTTGGAATACTATGGCTATTCCCTGGACCATTATATTGCTGCAGGTTAATTACAATCAGATGCATTACACTAATAAACAATATGCAGTTAGTTTCAGTGTATTTATAAGGCTGCGTCAGGAATGTGGATCTAAGAAAGAAAGGGTGACCACACAGGAACAGTAGCACTGCTTTGACGCTGGGTGCAGCCAGTCTGCAAAACCAAGCGGAGAAATTGCGTACGCCAGGGTATGAGGTACCATGGAAATGTGCGTGGCTTTACGCCAAGTTTAGGTTTTATACATCGCGATTTGAGCGTGGAAACGTTTGTACGCAACATTTCTGTGCGTACGCACCATTTATACATGAGGCCCAAGGTGACCTGGGTTGGTCTATTACATATCAAAGGAATAACGGTTAAATTACTTTGTTTTGAAATCTGGCCCTGTATGTTCAAATGTTTATTTAAAGTGAGTGTGTCTAATACTGATGTGGCACCTAATTCACGGTTGATTCCTGATTTGTGTCCAGTTCTGCTGAAATTATCTTTGATAAACTGCATCCTTAAATTTGGATTAACTGGGCTTAGCAAATGAACTGGTGTATAGTTGGGTGTTGTAATTTGTAGGTTCAACCTTAATTTTGTCACTCCAACCCAGCTTATATATTTTATGTTTGTCTTAGAATTAGCAAGTATGACTTGTTTTGCTTGTTAAAATGACTTACTTTCAAATGTCTTGCTTATTTCAGCCATTACTTGTTAAAATAACACTAAAGAATTTGCATTTCTTTAACATTCATTATTGTTTACACCTGTGTCATCCCTTTTAAATGCCAATATCTAGATACAAGTAGTGATTACTGCTTCTAATTAACCTTCTTGTTTAATTAGATGACCTTTTTCTGTTCTCATTCAGTAGTCAGAGAAATGCTGCAATTAGTGATTTATCAGAGATTTTGCTTCTTGTTTTTTTCAGTCATTTTTTCAAGCAAAAGTATTCCAATAACAATAATTAGCTGAGAGTGGAGCAGACACAGGTGCAAACAACAACAAACGCACAAGTGGAGCAACTTATCAGTGCTATTTCCATTTCTGTAACATAACCCAGCAAAACACTTTCAGACCCACGTCAGGATCTATCCTAGTAGGGACAAGACAGCAACGGCTCTGGTCAAGTCACGTTTATTGTGTACTGTCATGTGTATATAATGCAATGAGACTAAAATACAGTCTATAAATACTGTAAATAAATAACAAGTACACATAGCATGCAACGTATTTTTTCTTTTTTAACATTTATGGACATATAAAGATTTTATCTTAATTTAAACAGTATCTATAGACAACGATGTTATAACAAACATTCATCATACCCCATTTGTATTTTGTAGTCAATTGTCTAATTTAAATAAACATTAATGTTAATTTTGCATGTATGAAAAGTGAGTAAGTGAACCATTACATTTATCACCATCTTGACCACATAAAATTAGTGGCAGGTGCAAATGGAGAGGATCTTAGAAGAACCTGTCTCATTTAAACCTCAGAAATTCAGTTTGGGTTGTTCTTTGTTGATGAAGTTTGTGTTAGATAGATAGATAGATAGATAGATAGATAGATAGATAGATAGATAGATAGATAGATAGATAGATAGATAGATAGATAGATAGATAGATAGATAGATAGATAGATAGATAGATAGATAGATAGATAGATAGATAGATAGATACTTTATTAATCCCCGAGGGGAAATTCACAATATGTTATCACCATACTAAGTTGAGGAAGCTCACTGAGGCCTTGAGAAAGATAGGTATAGATAATTATGAGTCTGAGAAGGGATTTATAAAGATCTCCAAACAATTGGAAATCAAGCATTCCAATATCTGGAAGATCATCTATAAGTGGGAGAAATGTAAAAAACTGGCAACTTGGCCAGGCCACAATGCAAAATGTTGAAAGAAGTGTTTAAGAAGCCCAGTATACAATCAAGGGACCTCGAGGTAGCTCTTGCTACTGCTGATGTCAAATTGTAAGACTCTGCGATTAGGAACGGGAAGCACAAATTAGATCTACTTAGGAGGTGGGCCAGGAGGAAACCTCTGCTGTCCTGAAAGAATATTAAGGCAAGACTGAAGTTTACCCATGAACACAAAAAAACAGGACTTTTGGAACAAGGTGCTTTGCATAGATGAGGCAAAAATAGTTATGTGGCTACAGTTTCAGAAGACGTCTAGTGCAAACCTTAGATAGTTTTTAACCGGAAGAACCTGTTACTAACAATCAACATCCGGCGCCGCCGAGAGTGGCAGCCTTTTCAGCAGCTCCGTGTAGGACTATATGTGTATGTGTATTTTTCTACTTTTATTTTTCTATTTTTATTTATTGATCACTCCTACCACTTTATTTTATGTGGATTTGTTCCCTGGACACACTTACTTTTACAACATGGGCATGGATTTTTACACGCCGAGACTCGCCTATTCAAGTACTCAACTTCGAACGCTGAGAACAAATGCCAGTGCCGGTGTGGTTCCATATTTACCCGACGAGGTAAGAAGGCGGTATCGTGGCAGCAGAGCCGGCACTAAGCTAAAAATGAAGCAGCTTGCGAGAAAGTGGCGTTTTAAGCCTTCGGTGCCTTCTGTTATTCTGGGGAATGTGAACTCAATCTCAAATAAGATCGACGAACTGGCTGCGCTGGTGAAAAATGTCAGAACCTACAGAGAATGCAGTTTGTTGCGTTTCTGTGAAACGTGGCTAACTAACACCATCCCAGATGCTAATGTGGAGCTACCCGGGTTTAGCACAGTTAGAGCGGACAGAGACGCAAGTACCTGTGGGAAGCACAAAGGAGGAGGACTCGCTCTCTATGTTAATACATGGTGGTGTAACTCTGGACATGTTAAAGTCAAAATATCCACTTGCTGCAGGGACATCGAACTGTTGGCTGTAAGTCTGCGTCCCTATTACTTGCCCAGAGAGTTTGGACACGTCATTGTTGTTATCGTGTATATTCCTCCTCGGGCAGACGTGGAGATAGCAAGTGACATCATCCATTCTGCTGTTGCTAAGTTACAAACGCAGCACCCTGAGGCACTTGTGCTAATCGCTGGAGACTTTAACCATGTGACGCTGGACAAAACATTACCTGCGTTCTCCCAGTATGTGGACTGCAACACCCGGGGAAATAAGACTATTGATTTACTGTATGCAAACGTTAAAGACGCATACAGTGCCACCCCGCTGCCTGCGCTTGGGAAAGGAGATCATAACCTGGTTCTGCTTCAGCCTCACTACAAACCAAAAGTGAGAGTCCTACCAGTAACCACACGATCATTCAGGAAGTGGACCCCGGAGGCTGAGAATGCTCTGAGACAATGTTTTGGAACTACAGACTGGGATATCCTGCAGGGATCACATAGTGAGAACATTGAGGAGGTTGTTGACTGCACTACTGACTACATCAACTTCTGTATGGACATTGTAGTTCCAGTAAGAACTGTACGCTGCTATGCTAACAACAAGCCATGGATTACAAGTGACATCAAGGGCCTTTTGAACCAGAAGAAAAGGGCCTTTAAAGATGGTGATCAGCATGAGCTCAAGCGCGTGCAGAAGGAACTCCGAGTCCAACTCAGGGCGGCGAAGGAGCAGTACAGGAGAAAGCTGGAGCAGAAGTTGCAGAACAACAGCATGAAGGAAATGTGGGATGGGATGAAGATCATCACTGGCTGCAGCTCGAAGCGGGGTACCACCATCGAGAGAGACATGAAGAGAGCAAACCAAATGAACAACTTCTTTAACAGGTTTGACCACCCTAACCCACTCTCACTCTCACCTCGGAGTACTGCACTCTCTACACATCCTTCTGCTGATGCCAACATAGGAGAGACATCCCCACCCACAATTACAGCAGCGCAAGTGAGCAGAGAGCTGAGGAAACTTCGTGCCAGCAAAGCAGCAGGTCCAGATGGAGTATCGCCACGACTGCTGAAGGTCTGTGCATCAGAGCTGGGGGGTCCTCTACAGCGCATCTTCAACCTGAGCCTGGAACAGGGGAAAGTCCCGAGGCTTTGGAAAACATCTTGCATCACCCCAGTCCCAAAGGTATCACGTCCTGGTGAGCTGAATGACTTCCGGCCTGTCGCTCTAACATGACATGTGATAAAGACCATGGAGCGGCTGCTGCTTCACCACCTGAGGCCACAGGTCCAACACACCCTCGACCCTCTGCAGTTCGCATACCAGGAGAAGGTGGGAGCGGAAGATGCCATCATCTATATGCTACATCGATCCCTCTCCCACTTGGACAGAGGCAGTGGCGCTGTAAGAATTATGTTTCTAGACTTCTCTAGCGCCTTCAACACCATCCAACCTCTGCTCCTTAGGGACAAGCTGACAGAGATGGGAGTAGACTCATACCTGGTGGCATGGATCGTGGACTATCTTACAAACAGACATCAGTATGTGCGTCTCGGGAATTGCAGATCTGACATTGTGGTCAGCAACACAGGAGCGCCGCAGGGGACTGTACTTTCTCCGGTCCTATTCAGCCTATATACATCGGACTTCCAATATAACTCGGAGTCCTGCCACATGCAAAAGTTTGCTGACGACACTGCTATCGTGGGCTGCATCAGGAGTGGGCAGGAGGAGGAGTATAGAAACCTCATCAAGGACTTTGTTAAATGGTGCGACTTAAACCACCTACAACTGAACACCAGCAAAACCAAGGAACTGGTGGTGGATTTTAGGAGACCCAGGCCCCTCATGGACCCCGTGATCATCAGAGGTGACTGTGTGCAGAGGGTGCAGACCTATAAATACCTGGGAGTGCAGCTGGACGATAAATTGGACTGGACTGCCAATACTGATTCTCTGTGCAAGAAAGGACAGAGCCGCCTGTACTTCCTTAGAAGACTGGCATCCTTCAACATCTGCAGTAAGATGCTGCAGATGTTCTGTCAGATGGTTGTGGCGAGTGCCCTCTTCTACGCAGTGGTGTGCTGGGGAGGCAGCATTAAGAAGAAGGATGCCTCACACCTGAACAAACTGGTGAGGAAGGCAGGCTCTATTGTTGGCATAGAGCTGGACGGTTTGACATCTGTAGCAGAGCAACGGGCACTCAGCAGGCTCCTATCAATTATGGAGAATCCACTACATCCATTAAACAGTGTCATCTCCAGACAGAGGAGCAGTTTCAGCGACAGACTGCTGTCACTGTCCTGCTCCACTGACAGACTGAGAAGATCATTCCTCCCCCAAACTATGCGACTCTTCAATTCCACCAGAGGGGGTAAACGTTGAACATTATTCAAGTTATTGTCTGTTTTTTACCTGCATTTTTTATTACTCTTTAATTTAATATTTTTTGCTGCTGGAGTATGTGAATTTCCCTGTTAAGCATGATGGTGGAAATGTTATCGTTTGGGGAAGTATGGATTCTTAATTGTACTCGACTGTGCAAATATGTACAAAAAGAAAAAAAAATTATTAGTTGTAGTTGCTTTTTCATATGACTGTGCAAACACACACACACACATATATACAGTATATATAGTTACAGGCCGCCAGGAGCCCTGCCCAGCCAGGATGCTAATATTGTGGAAGGACCAGGAGAGAGAGCATGATCAGTGCATTATCTCCTCCGGGGTGCTAGAGGACAGCCCCCCTGGGTTGTTGTGGCACCACAGATTTCCTCTGGGACTTGCAGACCTGTTGGGTTCCAAGGATACTGCCAGGGGGAGCTGCGGAAGCTGCAGAGCCCTACTTTGGGCTATTACCACACCTGGGAGTAATTCCAGACCTTCGCTAATGAGCCACCTAGAGCAACCTCCAGGCGCAGCTTAAAAGGAGCCGCCTGCCTTCATTCTGGGAGCCAGGGTCGGGAGGAGGAGGAGGACTAGGACTAGGACAAGGACAAGGATGAGGACAAAGGCAACAACATTTGCCGGAGGAGCAGGAGTAGTAGAGTGGGGTGGAGTGGAGGAGGAGGGAGAGAGAGAGAGAGAGAAGAAGGCAAAGAAAGTACTGTGACTTGTACTTATTGGAGCTTTGCTTGTTATACTGTGCTGCTGTGGTGAGCGAGGGAGAAGCGCTTTCCCAGAGAAATAAACGTGTGTCTGTGTTGAGTTTGAGTAACTGGTGCGCACCCTGCATATATATATATATATATGCCAGCAACAGCAACGTTGTAGTGACTGTTTTGCCACATAAATGAGGTTTATAACTGTTATCTGAGCCAGTCAATCTATTAGGCAACATAAGCAGTTCCCTAGGGTGCCATTATCTGAGAGGTACCATTTATGAAAGTTAAGGGGCACACACTCCAGGTGCTGAGGGTGAAACCCCAGTCGCTGAACTCTGATGATATTGAATTGGCACTAGGCACTGCTTCTGAAAGTAAAAGTGAGCATGCTCCATACACAATGAGGAGTATGCTCCTTCAAATTTGCGGTATATACACAAAGGGGTTCCATTTGTTCTTCTGAAGGGGGCATGCACTCTGGATGTCCATCCACCCTGTCTAGAGCTTAAAATGGGCTTCAACTGACACTGGCTGAAATGACAATGACTAGTAACTTCTCATGGTGAATGAATGATTAATGAAAGTCACAATAGTACTAGGGTGCTGTACCGTGTTAGCCATTATGAATGTAGAGAAAATACAAGCAAAATGACACCTTTTATTGGCTAACTAGAAAGATTACAATATGCAAGCTTTCGAGGCAACTCAGGCCCCTTCTTCAGGCAAGATGTGATCATCTTGCCTGAAGAAGGGGCCTGAGTTGCCTCGAAAGCTTGCATATTGTAATCTTTCTAGTTAGCCAATAAAAGGTGTCATTTTGCTTGGCTTTTCTCTGAAAGTAACAATAAATCAACGTGCACATTGGGAAATCAAAGCTTGACACGACTAGGCTAGAGTTGCTAAATCAAGCCAATCTGGTACCAACCATTGCCACATTTTTCCAGAAAAACTCTCTGACTATAAGAATGGTCAATTCCACGAGTGACGCAAAAAGGAAGCAGCTGTATCAGAAGTGGGAAAGGGATCAGGTGTGTATTATACCAGACCAAATTGACATTTATCAAATAAAAACGTGTTCTATGATGATTAGCACAGCTAGTTACATATATGAATACACACTGTTTGATATTTTACAATATTTAATCTTATAACTTACAGTTTAGCAATCTAACACATTGTGGTAGAAACTGACCCTTAATCTACTGCTGCGAGTGCTAATGGTCCTATACCATTTTACCAGAAGGCAGGATAAGTAAGGTGCTCCTGCCTTCACTACAGTGAATGTGAGACACTTGTGTTGATGTTTTGTCACTTTCTGTGTCTCCAATAGCTACTTATAGGTGAGAAGTTAAACTAGCAATAACAATGCCATTTTCTTTTGGATTAGTTTCAGTGTCTTTCTGTTGCCTTGTGGGTGGAAGGCATAAGATTGTCATTATTAGTTTTAAGGCCATTGTTGTGAATTGTCCTTATGCTTAAAAAGGAAAACAAAAAAGTATATAAATGAGGTGGTTTCATTATCTAAGTCTTAGCCACACCAGAAAGGATTAAATTAAAATCAAACCTAGTAATAATTGTTGTAAACTGGAGTCTAAGACTTGGTGAAATTATGATTGAGACCTCCAAAAACACCAATAAAGAAGTTCTGGACTCAAGCCAGCTGAGAAGAGGCTCACTCAGTCCAGCTCATTTCTAAGCACTAATAGTAGGGAAACTGGTTTAAATTTCAAAATATAACTAAATTCTCCAGAATGCTTTATGAGAAGAAGAAACCATAAAGGCAACAAGGATTTTTTTCTGAATGAAAATCTATATATATAATTCACTAAGCCGTAAGACAAGTAGCCACCCATGGAAAGCACGCCGGAAGGGGCGTGGATTCACTAAGCCGTCGACAAGTAAGACACTCATGGCGCATGCAGGAAGGAGCCACGCCCACCAACTCTAAGACCATTGGATATGACGACAACTCGCAGAGCCACGCCCACCATCTCAGACGCGACGCCTCGGAAAACATGCCGTCATTTCTGTTTGTCTGTGCCACAGTCCACATGCAGCTCTGAGCCACGTTGACTTTTCATTAGTCAACCTCAGTGGAACCTTGGTTCACACAGAGGCAGCGCCAGAGAGAGAGAGCCACGCACACACAGGCAGCACGACAGAGAGAGCCGCGCACACACAGGCAGCGCGACAGAGAGAGCCGCACACACACAGGCAGCGCGACAGAGAGAGCCGCGCAATCCTTTAAAACTGAGGTTAAAACACAATGAAGGAAGCAGTCTTTAAAAACCAATAAGCCCTGTGCCTCTTTTTCATTAGCGTCTCACCTGCTTCACCGCCCTGCAACAGTCGAGACGCTTTCTCAGCAGCTGACCTTCTCTGTGCCTGACTCCACTACTGTCAGTCGCCTGATTAAAAATGGTGAACTCCTGCAATGTTATTGTCCATTTAATTGTATGTTGTTACTATTACTTTTACATTACTATTGTAATAAATAAATCAGACTCAGGAAACATCACAAAGAGTTGGGGAAATTGCCCCGTATAATGTCCATCAGACATGATGAAAAATGAATGAAATACAATCAAAAACCAAAGCATTTGACAGAATACAGTGTTGAAATGAGGATTTATGTACACAAAATGGCATCAGGATGTGATTTGGCAGGAAGTGACATCAATACAGAAAGCCAGGCGTGATGTCATCATGGTGGAAACGGAAGTGATGTCATGAAGAGGGAGCCGAAGTGATGTCATCATGGCGGGATCGGAAATGATGTCATCCATGGGAGCCAGAAAGTGACGTCATCATGGTGGAGCCGGAAGTGACATCATCATTAGGAGCCGGTAAGTGACGTCATCACAGTGGGACCAGAAGTGACGTCATCCATGACAGCTGGAAGTGGAATTGGTGTAGAGTGCCATTTTGAGAAATCGGAAGTAATGAAGGTAGATGAGATCACTCACCTTAGGGCTTGCTGGCTGCCTCCAAAGAGCATGTGTGTGACACTATATAATAGTTACCTTTTTTGAAATCAATGAGCATGACAACAGCAACACCCAAAGAACAAAGTCCAGCTACTATACTAAAACATACTAATATACAATACCAGTCCTTTCACACTGCTGTTATAATTGTTCTCTTCAATTCAATATGTCATCTGGCTGACCTGTTTTAAATAATTGTCATTTTTAATAGTGGTGTTCATTTCTTTTCATTTGGTAATATAAATGAATGAAATGAAGGGGTTTCCTAAAGTTGTGCACATGTGGTTATTATTGTTATTATTGCTGAAATGTGCACTCTCACAACACTGGCTACACAAAGAATTTCAGGGAATTTTATGGCAACATCAGAAAAACACTCACACAACCACTCAACACAAA
Organism: Erpetoichthys calabaricus; assembly: GCF_900747795.2. Lineage (NCBI taxonomy): Eukaryota > Metazoa > Chordata > Cladistia > Polypteriformes > Polypteridae > Erpetoichthys > Erpetoichthys calabaricus. The sequence continues at coordinate 280,117,112 of NC_041397.2, read as the reverse complement.
ACAGCAAAGTGAAATTTGTGACATGACAGAAATTCTTCTGATTGTACAACAGCCCAATCTGAAGATGCAACCCCTTTCATAATGGCTGGCGAAGCTGAAATTTGGTCCGAATCATGCTTAAAATTGTGCCAAAATAGCACCAAGTATACTTAAAAGGCATTCATAAAGCAAAGAAGTCTCAATCCAAAAATATTTGAAATCCAAAGACAGAAGCAAAAAAAGATTTAAAAAAAAACATGTCAAAGATAAGAAAGGACAACTCTCACAAAAACTCCAAGGTAACTTCAATGAAATGCTACTGATAAATCTTAAAAGGTAATGTCAGGGCAGAACTATCCACAAACTACATGAAATTTTAGTACATTTAAAGTGACAGTACTTAATAAATGTTAATTCATAAGCAGACATTACATGAAAATTTAAAATAATAATTCAAAAATGACAAACAACAACAATAAAATTAGAAATAAATATAAGCCACAGAAAAAAAAAAACTCTGGCAGAGACACATCAATAATGCCTTTTTCTTTGACTGCAAAGTCTTTTTACACTTCTTCACCGTACTAACCTTTGGCTAAATGTGGAATTTTAGTGCTTTCAACAGGCAATTTGTAAAGCTACTTTAGAATGAAGCCAAAGCTATCTCAGTTTAATTCTACCACTAGTATGTGTGACCCAATGGAAAAGTAAACACATGGCAAGGAAGAACACTTCTTTATTGAAAAATACCCTATATTTAAATAATTACCTCTTAAAAGTACCCCCTGGTTTTTATATTTGATTCAGAAGGTAAATTATTACTGTAATTGCAGACAATCTTCTGAACAGAACTGCTTTCAGTGTAATTGACGGGAAATATTATAGTACTATTTTGAGAAATATGAAACATTTGTGGGAAAATTAGTGAAATACTCATTTGCAAATTGTCATTGCAGATAAGCAAACCCTATAAAATTAATTGCCACATGCTGGCAAAGTAAGTGCCTAAAGAAACACACGTTGGGGAAGTTCAGATGGACTTGCACTATAAAATTCTTTAGTCTATTTACAGAAAGGAAAGCAGAAGGACTGAATTGAAAGAACTGTCATCGCTGAAAGTGTTCCTGCTTCACCTTCCATACATTGGCAACATATGAGCTTTCATCAGCTTTTTCTACTTTTGAAAAGAAAGAATTTCTAGTAGTTTTACTTGTAAATGAAAAAAGAAGACGTGTTGGTAGAATCTCAATAAAGCGCATAAAGCTGTATTTAAAAAAAGAATTTAATTCATTTTTTAGTGTATATGTTTATCCATCCATGTTTTAAATACAATAGTCATAGGAAACAAAAGCCCATCACAGCAAATCTGTGCCCATATTTATGAAGCGTGTCAGAATTACTCTGAGAAACTGCACTAAAAGTCTGACTAGAATAAGAATTTGTCCAGAGTAGGACATGAGAAGATTGCTTTGAGGTGTCCTAAACCCACTCCCAGTGAGGAGTAGGAGTTCACATTTGAGGAACATCACAATTTCATGGCACCTCGAGCCGCCAAATAGCACTCATGAAAGCGTTTTGCCGTTTCCTTGGAAATTATGATGACGTTTTGTAGTATTCTGATACAAATGCTAAGGCATAACCACAATCATAATAATAACAAAAACATTCAAAGGGACATGAACATGTTAAAATAAAAAGTTTATGCCACTGTCATATATTACTTTAGAGTCATATGTTGAACTGTGCCACTTTGCAACAACATCAAGAATAATACTGTAATGTGCACTAAAATGGAAAGACCGAGGTATACACACTGAATGAGAGTTAAGAGTTAAGAGTTAAGCGAGATAACAGGCAGGTTTATTTAACAACAAATGATTAATTTCCGGAAGAATCGCGGCTTAGACCTCAGGCAATTCCTTGTAAAGTAACAGTTATACTGAAACTATCCATGGCTTTTCTTGCACTGTTTCTGAAGTTGCGTTCATTTTACCAGTGTTCCCCAATTTTCTTCCAGGCTTGCACAACGTGTCTGTCTATCTCTGTGATTCTTCTCTTACCTTCAACAAGACTCTATTTATCCAATGCCCCGGGAGTCTCTGCCTGCCTTCTTGAACTTTCCTGGGCATGTTAAGTGTAACACGACTATTCTAGGGGTTCATAGTATACAATGCTCAGCATAGCTGTGTGACATTTCACTGTCTATCACCCATCCAGCCCAGGTTATCTTCAGGGTAATAGGCTGGCTACTACAATAGTTTGCATCTATGACCATCTCTGTGTTGATATTGTGATATCGTTTACGGTTTACATATGCATGCTCGTCGATACTTGGAGTGATAATCTTTATGTTCTGATGAGGCATAATGATTTTTATTTCAGGATCAAAAGATGAAATGAGAACAAAACAGAGCATGCACCAGGGTCAAAACCAAAGATGATGTGGGCAAATATCAAACCAGACGGGTGTGTCACAAAGATCAGAACAGCACGAGAATGTTATGCAACCTTGCGCTGCTGCTGATGGAAACCACTTTCAGTACGGCCTTTACAATGGTCAGTAACATTCTTGAATATCATTCTATAATAAAATCACATAATACCTTTTCAAGAATAATATACCACTTGGCATTCTTTAATTACTAACAAACCTCTTAATAACATTGGCTGCTCCTCATGTACCTCCCATGTAAATAGAATACATTGTGACACACACAAGGCAGTCTACAATAAAATACAATACAATATTTTGATGTAGTGTATATTCTTGTCAAGAACATTTCTGTACTTGTTTTCTGCCAGTTGTAAATATGGTCAGGATATTTTCTACAAGGTTTCAGGTGATAGAAGCAAAGAGATCCTCAGGTAGCTGATTTGTGTTTTTTTTTAATAGTAATTACAATATATTCTGTATTTTATTACATTCTTATATAGCTTAGTTCAGGATAACGGTGTTGTGTTGCATGTTGGATAGATATGCAAGTAGAAATCTGATGGTACTCTGTACACCTGACAGTTCTACTACTACTACTACCACTAGTACTACAACTACTACTTAACAAGCTTACAAACTTAAGAAATTTGACAAATGAGAGTCTTCAAGCTCATTAGTTTAGCTAATAGCTAAGTTGTCCCAGTTTCTTATCTAGATATGACTTAGAGGTTGCCAAGGTTTATGCTCCCTCTTCATGACTTGGTAGCTTTTCTAGACATGAAGAAATACTTCCTTAGTTCCATTTTTAAAATTTTCTCCACTTAAATTTCACTGGTGTCCATAAGTATGTGATTCACCATTTAGTAGAAAGACAAAAGCAAATCCACAGTATGTTTCAACAGTACATCATAACATCAAGAGTAAAGGTTAACCCTTTTTTCAACTTAAAACTAAGATAGTTGAAAGCTTCTGCTCTTCAATGGTATGCCATTAGATCTGAACCTATGGGAAACATACAAGTATGTCTTAATTAATTTAATGTGTGCAACCAGTTTTTTAAAATGTGGTCTCATGGGGCCTGTGTGATCATTACATGTGTTTAGGAGTAACTGACAATGTCAACAAATAATGCCAAAAAAAACTTTCAAGTGCTTAAAGTGGTTTATTCAATAATAAAAATGATTATCTTTTGGAAATTATTACATACTGTTCCATTATATTTTGAACAGAAACCACTGGCTTGCGTGAAGCGTATTTATCTATTTAAGGAGCATCTTTTTTCAGTAAGTGCTCTGTATGAGGTTAATTCACGATGACTCAAGTGACTTTTCTTTTGCCAGCTAGTTTACTGGATTCATTCATTCATACTAACTTTAATGAGGAATTCTTTCTGGAATTATGATTAATGGCACATTAAAGTCACATCTTTTTTATTTTTACTTTATATACTGTATTATAGCTATATGATTGAAAATAGTGTACGGGATCTCAGCCTACACATGAACATTTATTCAGTGTTGCATGATATTACATTTAGATAAAATGTACAGTATACAACGACATATTGCAGATTAACTGATTAACTATGATTCTTCATATATTTGAAATGAATTTTTTATACAAAGCATTAATCCTGTTCTCATAGATTTACCCCAGGCTTTGTGCATGAAGATCACAGCTCTCTCTGTTTTATTGAAAATTACAGTTTAAGTTATACCCAAATCATCTTCTCCTACTTTATGTAAGTCTGCATGGAACTTGAAGGCACAGTAATGTCTCCAGGCCTCACTGATCTGATAGATCACTTTGTGTCTTTTTAATTTAGAATCCAGTGTCTTCATTTTCCAGTTAACAAATTTTTGGTGGGCAGCCAGAAATATCAAATGTTGTGTTCTTGGAAGATATGTTTGCTTATTGTGTTACAGCATAATATGAATACTTCCAATGTACAACCCCAATTCCAATGAAGTTGGGACGTTGTGTAAAACGTAAATAAAAACAGAATACAATGATTTGCAAATCCTTTTCAACCTATATTCAATTGAATACACAACGAAGACAAGATATCGAATGTTCAAACTGATAAACTTTATTGTTGTTTTGCAAATCTTCACTCATTTTGAATTTGATGCCTGCAACACGTTCCAAAAAAGCTGGGACAGGGGCAGCAAAAGACTGGGAAAGTTGAGGAATTTTCAAAAAACACCTGTTTTGAACATTCCACAGGTGAACAGGTTAATTGGAAACAGGTGTTTGTCATAAAAGGAGCATCCCCAAAAGGCTCAGTCGTTCACAAGCAAGGATGGGGCGAGGTTCACCACTTTGTGAACAACTGCGTGGGCAAATAGTCCAGCAGTTTAAGAACAATGTTTCTCAACGTACAATTGCAAGGAATCTAGGGATTTCATCATCTACTGTCCATAATATCATCAAAAATTCAGAGAATCTGGAGAAATCTCTGCACGTAAGTGGCAAAGCCGAATACCAACACTGGATGCCCATGACCTTCGATCCCTCAGGCGGCACTGCATTAAAAACCGACATCATTCTGTAAAGGACATTACCACGTGTGCTCAGGAATACTTCAGAAAACTATTGTCAGTTAACACAGTTTGTCGCTACATCTACAAGTGCAAGTTAAAACTCTACCATGCAAAGCGAAAGCCATATATCAACAACACCCAGAAACGGCGCCGGCTTCTCTGGGCCCGAGCTAACCTGAGATGGACTGACGCAAAGTGGAAAAGTGTGCTGTGGTCTGACGAGTCCACATTTCAAATTGTTTTTGGTCGTGTCCTCCGGGCCAAAGAGGAAAAGGACCATCTGGATTGTTATCAGCGCAAAGTTCAAAAGCCAGCATCTGTGATGGTATGGGGGGTGTGTTAGTGCCCATGGCATGGGTAACTTGCACATCTGTGAAGGCACCATTAATGCTGAAAGGTACATACAGGTTTTGGAGCAACATATGCTGCCATCCAAGCGACCTCCTTTTCAGGGACGTCCCTGCTTATTTCAGCAGGACAATGCGAAGCCACATTCTGCATGTGCTACAACAGCGTGGCTTCATAGTAAAAGAGTGCGGGTACTAGACTGGCTTGCCTGCAGTCCAGACCTGTCTTCCATTGAAAATATTAGGCGCATTATGAAGTGCAAAATACGACAACGGAGACCCCGGACTGTTGAGCAACTGAAGTTGTACATCAAGCAAGAATGAGAAAGAATTCCACCTACACAGTTTCAACAATTAGTGTCCTCAGTTCCCAAACGATTATTGAGTGTTGTTAAAAGGAAAGGTGATATAACACAGTGGTAAACATGCCCCTGTCCCAGCTTTTTTGGAACGTGTTGCAGGCATCAAATCAGAGGTGTGACCAGAACATCATGTGTGGGTGGGCATTTGGCTTGTCTGGGGGGACAAAAAATATCCATCCATCCATGCATACCCATTTTTGTAGGGGGGTCAAATAATAATAACAACATAGTTTTATAGAAAATATAAAAGCAAAAATTCTGGCATAAATCATAAACTATTATTTTTTATGAACAAATATAGAACTGCAGCTACAAGGTAAATATCAATAAAGTCAAATGTATACAACATATGAGAGCAAGAACAGAAACGTGGCTTATTGTAGTCATGGGAGGCTATAGGACATCAGTTTCCAGTGTTTAACCTGGATGTTATCTACAGAACCAGTCTGCGGTTACTCTTGGCAAATTCTGAAATAAATTCATTCATGTCTAGATTTTCTGGGATGTTTTTCTCATATGCCAGAATGACTAAATTTCTCTTCCTTGAATGCAGCATTGTTTGGCGGAGTGGAGTGAGAATGCGGTTCAAAGTAAAGAAAGAGCTTTCGCATGCAGCTGAAGACACACCAGTGATGAGTGCTGTGATGCAGACATGGCTCTGACATGCGGAATACTAGACGCGTGTTTGTGGAAGCCGCCACCGTCTTTTTCTGGAGCTTTTTTCCAATTAGTATAGCCATGTTTGGTGAATATGTCCTCGCGGTCTGAATTGGAAACACTAAATTTGTGGCAGGCAAAGCAAAAGCTGCCATCACGGACAACAGAATATTCAAGCCGTGGTCGAGACTGATACCAGCTTGCACTAAAACATCTGAGTGTCTTTCCGAATGCGTGGTTGGGATAATTAATTAAAATGGGCTGGGATGGGCTATCCATATTTAAGTCAGGCAGACCGGACTGTATATTTTGTTGAAGGCAGAGGTTTGGGGTACCCGACACGGGCGCAGAGCTGGAGGATTGTGTAGGCTTATGTACATCTTTTGGAGTTTCAGTTCCCGACATGGGTGCGCTGTGCTCCGTGTTGGTAGCAGCGGTGCTGGGCTCAACCGTGGAGCCAGCAACTTGCGGAGGGACAGAGGTTGAAGAGGTCTGCTTTTTAATAAGCCACCTATGCATAGCCTTTGGTGTTACCAACCAGAAAATAAAAGAAGAATGGAACGTATACTCTGTTTTAATTAAAGAGTGCGGTCAACAGGCTCAAAACGTGCTGCAAAATGTGCGGCAAAGTGAACTGCTGAGCAGCACGGTGCCTGTCTAGTGGAGGAGACACTGACGGATATGTCCCAAATTCAAATGGGCCGATTGGAAATCAACTCAGTTTTGAAAATCAAATGTTATTCTTCTCCAGAGTTTTCATTGGACAGACAGAGCATTTCGCAGGGGGGGCACGGCTTGTCTCTGGGGGGGCAGTGCCCACCTCAGCCCTCCCGTGGTCACGCCTCTGCATCAAATTCAAAATGAGTGAAGATTTGCAAAACAACAATAAAGTTTATCAGTTTGAACATTCGATATCTTGTCTTTGTAGTGTATTCAATTGAATATAGGTTGAAAAGGATTTGCAAATCATTGTATTCCGTTTTTATTTACGTTTTACACAACGTCCCAACTTCATTGGAATTGGGTTTGTAATCTATTAAGAAAAAAAACAGCATAAAGTGTGGGTACATCCTGTTCAAACTAAATGCTTGAAAAAAATTATACTTCATTTATATAAGAAAAGAAATGAAAAAGCTCCTACATACTGATCTATCGAGAAATGTTGATTTGATTAAAAAGTAAGCATGCGTTTAAAGTTTAAATATTTAACAACCTTCGATTCATTCCTCTCTTCTTTCCATACACCTTGCCTCAACAGATGCAAACAACCAGTATGTCAGAAACACAAAATTGTAATGTTAATGATTTTAGATTAACATTTTATAAGGTATGTTCTGCAAAAATTAGCTCTGTTCATTTTTCTGTGTGTTTTTACTGTCCTTTCCCATTCACTGTCTTTCTTTTTCATACTCAGACTAGCATGTAGTTCAAGGTTCAAGGTTTTCATTTAGTCATGTTTACTCAAGTAAAATATGAAACTTCCCTTCTTGGTTGCATCAAAAAACAAACAGAAATACAATACAAAAAAAAAAAACCAAATAGAGGCAAGACAGGTTAAAAATTCAAGAATGTCTGGATCATTTGAAAACAAATTCTTTGCTAATTACCTCCAGCAGATTGATAGCACCTTTTACCTAAATGGTTACTTGATACATATGAAAAACTCTGCGCTTTTAGAATTTTTGTTATCTTCAGTATTCCTTATTAAAAAGACAAAGGGCACTGGGAAGAAAGGAATTCCTGCAGTGGTCTTTGTGGCTCTTGAAAGCAACCTTTCTCCCTGATTTATTGAACCTGTGTAGTGGGTATCTTTTATCAGTTAAAATGATTTCCAGTTGTTTCAACTTTGCCTTCTGACACACACTTACCAAATTATCTCTGTCAGTCTCTATTTATCAAAGCACTAAACCAGGCAATGAAGCTGAAAGTGATGACAGACTGGATCACCCTGCCATAAATAGACAACTCGGTGATTTCAACCGTGGCATGATTGTTGGTACCAGACGGGCTGGTTGAAGTATTTCTCTAACTGCTGATTTGCTGGAAGTTTCACACACAACAGTCTCTAGAGGTTATTCCTAATGATGTAAAAAACAAATAAACAACAAGTGAGTAGCAAATCTGCAGACACAACTGCCTCCTTGATGAGAAAAGTCAGAGGAGAATGGCCAGACTGTCTCAAACTGACAGCAAAAGGAGGCCCTACCCAGTATGAGTATAGTTTTCCTCTTAGTTTCCTCAGTGACTTTATATTCAGATAATAACTTTATAACCCTAAAAATAAGCAAAGTCAATATGTAATCCATCCAACCATTGTCCAACCCGCTGAATCCAAACACAGGGTCACGGGGTCTGCTGGAGCCAATCCCAGCCAACACAGGGCACAAGGCAGGAACCAATCTAGGGCAGGGTGCCAACCTACTGCAGAATATGTAATTAAAAATAATATAATACATTTACTGAGGTGGGTTGGCACCCTGCCCGGGATTGGTTCCTGCCTTGTGCCCTGTGTTGGCTGGGATTGGCTCTATCAGACCCCTGTGACCCTGTGTACAGATTCAGCGGGTTGGAAAATGGATGGATGGATAATACATTTAGGCACCTGAAATGCTTTGCAGATACCTGTTCTCCCAGCGTATGAAAGGTGTGCATGTTAGGCTGATTGGCATGTGAGTGTGAGTTTTACTGTGGCCTGTGATGGCTGGCTTCCCGTCCATTCTGGATAGACAACAACCTGCCTGCTACCATGTTCTGGCAGAAACAGATCAGAAAATGGATGGATAGACAATCCTCTTAACATTATTAGTATCATTTTGAGGAACTTGTTCAATAAAATACTCGACTACAAATTGAGCAGCCATCTTACAGAATTAACTGAAATGGACCTCAAAGGTGTACCTCCTGTAAAACAAAATGCATCGGTAACATTCATTTGGTTACTGAACACCAAATTTGAAATTTAATTACCTTCCCAAAATTAACTATTTGTTTCTTAATGTATATTGCACAAATGCTATCTTTAAAGCCTAATGACCTTTAAACACTAATGCAAACAGACAAGAGGAGAAGTTCTTGTAGTAGGCAGATATCTGGCTGATGGAAGAGGAATTTTGTCAGCTCACTATTTTGGTGGGATAAGTTTGATAGATAGATAGATAGATAGATAGATAGATAGATAGATAGATAGATAGATAGATAGATAGATAGATAGATAGATAGATAGATAGATAGATAGATAGATAGATAGATAGATAGATAGATAGATAGATAGATAGATAGATAGATAGATAGATAGATACTTTATTAATTCCCAGGGTTTAGGCATCATTTGTTTCTGAGATCTGCTTTTGAATACTCATGTTAATTAAACTTCATAGATCTGCTTTCTCCTGCTTTGTAATATAACAAAATTAATTTAATAGTACAAGGTCCAAAAATAAATTAATATATTGGTTCCAAGCTGAACTGTTGAGGCAGTCTGGCTGCCTCCAGAAGTGTGTGTACCACGCATGTCTCTTTGAAAGAAGACCTTGGGGCTCTTGGGAATTCCTCTCGCGTACCTGCAGACTGTTATGGGGGATAAGAGTGGACTGGTCTGTCCATCTTAGCATGATGCCCTTATAACCTTCACAAGAATATGAAGCATAAGATTAATATTTTCTTGAAATCACTTGAGATAATCGTTTGAAATTTTTTTCCTGAGTATTTTTCTTAATGTTGGATTTTACTTAATTTAAAAAGAGAACTGACAGGTTACCTTCTCCAATGATTTTTCCTTCAGTTGCTGAGATGTTGCTTCTGCATGGGTCTGTCCTCAGGTTCAAAACATTAATCAAAATCTAAGACCTTAATACCAAAAGCTAGTGCATTAGCCAGAAAAAGTTTTTGTCCCAAGAATCACACACCAACATTTGTTTTTATCCTAATCTCTGACACCCCAACCTTTATACCATCACTCCAATGATGTCCTATGTCCTTTGATGTATTTCAAAATGGCAGTGCCTGTAACTAAATAAAAGAGTATTATGGCATAGTAGTAAATTTAAACTATTTCAGGAAGCTTCTATATGAAGACAAAGGCGAGAATTGAATTCTTTAGGTAATAAAACCCCCAAAAAGATGCATATTTTGCTCAAAATACTTAATTAAATGGAAAAAATCAATCGTAACACTATCTGCTTAAGAATTAAATTTTTAAAAAGCTGCTAGAGTTTTCTCTCTCCTTTTCCCCAATTACCAAACAAGAGGTTCCATTTTTATGTTTCCAAAAAATCAAAAATATCCTGCAGCTAAAATAAGCACAACTTTCCCAGTTAGCAGAGTGGTGTCCTTGTTTTATCATAATGGTGGCTTTTAGATGTCTCTCACTAGAGCTATAAGTTAAGTGAACATCCTCTTTCTGTTTCCCTTTATGCTTTCCAGATTCTCTAGCCAGCAAGGACTGTCCTTATTCTTGTTTCCATTGTTTCTTGAGCTGATTTGGTTTCCTAGCACTTCCACTTGACATTCAGAGGTATTGAACTGTCTGTTGTACTACTTAAAACAAGCACAACAAGCTCTAAGGAACCTAGTGCTTCTGTGTTCCGATTCAATTCAATTCAATTAATTTTATTTAATAATTTAGTAAATCATATATTATTTTAAATATATATATATATATATATATATATATATATATATATATATATATATATATATATAAGTATATATATATTGTAACAAGGTGCTATATAAGCGCCCGACCCGACACAGATTGAACACAGGAGGCATGTATAAAAATAAATAAACTTTTATTTTCTTCAGCTGGAGGGCATGTCTTCCCCATTTCCCCCAGCCACAACACAGTCCCAAGCACAAACTCAAAAAATACAAGGTATACCACCACACTCCTCTCTTCTACCACCACTCCTCCACAAGCTTTGTTCTCCGCCTCCCGACTCTGGCCATTGAGTGGTGGTTGCTGGCTCGTTTTATGGCCCACCCGGAAGTGCTCCAAGTGCATGATCACCTGTTTCTGGTTGCACTCCTGGGTGGGGCTGAAGATTTGTCCAGATGGACTTAAGAGCCCATGCAGAGCCCCCTGGCAGCCACCCCAGATCCCAACAGGGCTTTGGAGAACTCTATCTACCATGGAGCCCTGCGGGAGGCTGAGGCAACGCTCCAACCCAGTGGGGCAGCCATCCAGCGTCCAGGGGGAGGTATTGCACTGTCTAGGGCTGCTCCCCCTGAATATAGAGTGAAGGGGCATCCTGGCCGGGCATGGGACCTGGCCGTCCACCACTATATATATATATATATATATATATATATATATATATATATATATATATATATATATATATATATATATATATATCCATCCATTTTCCAACCCGCTGAATCCGAACACAGGGTCACGGGGGTCTGCTGGAGCCAATCCCAGCCAACACAGGGCACAAGGCAGGAACCAATCCCGGGCAGGGTGCCAACCCACCGCAGTATATATATATATATATGTATATATATATATATATATATATATATATATATATATATATATATATATACATATATACTGTATATATATATATATATATATATATATATATATATATATATACTGTATATATATATATATATATATATATATATATATATGATGAATAGATATAAAAGCAAGTTTAATGCTTCATACAACTTGAGTAAGTGTTTGGAAGCTCTGTCCTTCACTAGCATCAGTATCTGATGGCACCATCCAGGAGAAGGTTGGCTTTATTGAGGTTAGACTAGAAGAGGCGGAGATTTCTCTGGGTGGTCGGGTGGTGTCAGTTGTCCTTCTTAGATGTTTTTTCTTGGCTGAGGAGGAGAAAAAAGAAGATAATGTTTACATGAGCACCTCCTCTTGTCCCGCTGTGGAACTGCTTACCTTACCAGAGCCGGGAAAGTGGTCCTCAGACACACATGCATGACAGTGTGTGTGTGTGTGTGTGTGTGTATATATACTGTATGTACAGTATATATATATATATATATATATATATATATATATATATATATATATATATATATATATAAATGTGTTTGTGTGCATGCATGTGCGTGTGTGTGAATATATATTTATTTATTGTAAAGCACTTTGGCCACAGCATTCCTATGTTGTTTTAAATGTGCTATATAAATAAATTGACATTGACATTAACATATAAATATACTGTATATAAATAATTATATTTTTAACATGGTGATAATTAATTTTAAATAGTCCTGTTTCAGTCAAAAAAAATACAATACATTTAAGATGCATAATTAAAATAAGATGTTATGTTACTAATCAGAAGTGAATGAGAGTCATGTGACTCATGTGATTTTGTGGCTTATGATCGAATCAAATGAACAAGAATTGTGTGACTCCTTCTTGGGTAAGGATTTATTCCTGAATTAAATGGATTGTGCAACTCATTGTCAGGTAATGATTCAGTTGAATCTAAAAAGGATCAGTAAATGATATATGGCCAGCTTCAACAATGAGCCATAAAAAAGTATGCACTAAAATAAACTTGAAAGCAAATAATTGTTAGAAATTAAAATATTTTTATAAGAGTCATTTTTGTATGACTACTTTGTTGATTTTACAAAGGGATATAAATGTGTTAGTTGTAATATTGTTTATACAGTGAGTTCAAAATAATTTCAATAACGAATTGTGCAAAATAAAGCAACAAATACATTCAAATATAAATTAAAATATAATATAGCAGAGAATCATCAGTAACAGTTTTCGTTTATCAATATTGATACATGAAAAGAGTCATAAGTGAAACAAGTCCAAACTCATGGTTCAGATATTCAGATGGTTCTTGTGTTCAGATGGTTCTTCCAGTGTCAGCAAAACAAAAGGTGCTGATGACATCACACAGTACACACTTACACACACGCACTCCAACTGACCTCCACTGAATTGATTCGCTCATGCTCAGACACAGTCACAGTCCTGGAGACCTCAGCCAACTGGTCACCATCCCCCTCCTGGACATTCCATAGTAGACTGGACTGGTCCAATCTGATAAAAGAATCTTCCTGTCCAATTATTCCAAGATTTCCAGTAATTCAGAAGACGTTTCCAGGGGCAGAAGAACAGAATGGCAGTAGAGAAGTAGCACCAAGTGCCACATCCAGATACTGAGAAGAGAAACAGAATATAGGAGGGTTAGTAATTATTGTGTTACTTATATTTTTGCATAAATGAGTAATGAACAGAGATGCAGTATGTACAGGTAATCAGCAGCTTTAGTCAGGGTATGCTAAACTGAAGTAGTTATTCTTCAGCCTGGAATTAAAAGCTGAGACTGAAGGGGCATCTCTTAAATTAGCAGGTAGATCACTCCACAGCATCAGGGGACCTGTAACTAAAAGCTTCACATCCCAATGTTATTTTATTAATCTTTGGAAATATAAAGTAGGTTGGCCTCTTGAGAGCTTCATGTGTGGTCTGGTTTAATGTTAAGTTCCATACACATCTCATACAGGGTAGCTGTGAATTTATGTGTGTTTCTTACATATTTCATTTTTTGTCATTACTTAATGCAATTTTTATTCAATTATTTATTTAATATATTATTTATTTTGTATCCTGAACATGTGTATTGAAATTACATTTAAGTGAATTTAATTTGAGTAACCTGTAGTGAATAAAAGTGGAAAATAACAATATTTCTAAATCCCTGATATATGACTGCACCTCCCTTTGAAAAAAAAACATAATTCTGTTCTTCTTAGACATAATTAACAGTGCAATCGAAAGGAAACACATGAAACTTTACATTGACATATTACTGTATATAAGCTTTTCTTATATAAACTGAGTTCTACAAATGGTTAACAAGCCAAAAATCCTGATGCCTTAGAGTGAAGTTTTACACAGTGCAGTGACTGCGCTTTTGCAGAAAACAAGAACGACAGCGATTACTAGGCATTTTGAAGATATACGTGCACCTTTCACCACAAAACCACTGACAGTCAAGTTTTACACAATGGTTTTTGACGTGATCTTCGTCTTTTTGCCCTCCAGTGCATTACCCGTTGTAACTGGTTGACAAAGCTTTAATTTCAAATGTCTCAATTTGAGGAGGAAATGGATATGTTTTAAAGTTTGAAATCAGTGAAATGGTGGTGTAGACATAACTGGTAGCCTAGTGGTGAACCACAGTAAATATTTTAGGTTTTCCACACTATAAGTGGATAATGTCCAAACAATGTGGACCAAGCCACAAATTGGTGTTGGCACAGTTACTGATGTAGGTTTTCAAATGCGCATGTACGTTTCACTTTCTGACTACTGAGCTATTTAATCTGAGTGATGCTGTTGGGAATACACAGCCTGCCCCACCGCTTGGCCTTGTACCATTGATGTATGTACTTATCCAGCAGCAGAGACACTGACTTGAAAGAGAGTCAAAGTACCAAATTCTCACTTTGTTCTGTGTATTGAATGGTTTGTGCAATTTCCACTGTCTAGACACATATTTCCACTGTGTTGGAGAAGGCATCACAGTTTCACAGTTTCTGTTTTCTGAATTGGATAAATGAGTACAGAGAATGGATGGATGTTTTTAGGATACCACAACTGTCATCTTGATAACATATATTTCCCTTTTTCCCTTTTATCATACCACATTTAACTTTTTTATAACCAAATAGTTATTAATATCCAAAGACCAAATATTCCTAAAATTGACAGGTTTAAGTTGTAACGGTAAAAAAATCAACTAACATAAAAAAAAAACTGGAAATTAAGGAGGAATACTTGGATTTCGGTTTCATTGCTGGCTCATGTGTCTTCTGTGGTGAGTTTGCATATTCTCCCTTGATTCAGGGCCACCTCTAGGTTTTTTTGTTGCCCTAAACAAAAGTGAAAATATTGTGTCCAAGCTCAGAAGGCTTGAAGGTAATTGCAATAACCTTGGGGGTAGTGGTTAGGGCAGGTTCCTTTTGGGGTTTTGTGTAAGTCACACACAGAGGAATGACTGAAGAGTGTAGAGAGGTGGGGAGACCTGTTTAGAGATACATGTAAGTTGCACACAGATGAATGATTGAAGAGTGGGGCAAGGTGGGGGCCTATTTGGGGCTTCCTGTAAGTTGCACGCAGATGTTTGATCGAAGAGTGTGTGTAATTCACACAATCTGCACAAAGATCTGAGATCGAAGAATGGGGGTGTCAAATGAGGGGAAGATTACTTGAAGCCCCCACCTCTCAAAGCCAATAGCTATGTCTATTATAGTTAATAAATGCCGACCCCTGAAAATTGTACCCCATAGGTGCCTAGTTAACCTTTATGGTAGCCCTGCCCTGACTCACTCCTTGGACTCCAACTTTCTTCCCAAACCAATGACTGGTTCACTGCTGGCTCTAAGTAAGGCGGGATGTGTCTAACTACATTCCCTTATAGGGCTTTGTTCCAAATCTCATTAATAACTAAGTTTACATGGAGGAAAAGTCACCTTTAAAGTAGGTGGTGTGGAGAAACAGACTGAATGGCCTAAATAACAAAAAATGCAAATAAATGTATTGTGAAATGTGAGAATAAATAAATAAAAACACAATACTATATGGGCCTTGAGCATGGGAAAGGTGCTATATAAGGGGTATTATTATTATTATTATATGAGTAAAAATAATTAAATTGTCATAAAATATGTTGTTGCTTGTTCCTTCATGTATTTATTTAATTATTTTATTATATTTTAACATATTTTAGTGACATTTCACTAAACAGGAAATATGCAATGAAATGAAAACACTCATTTTTACCAATCAGATTTGAGAGGGTAGGCTCCAGCAAGTGCTGTGTTTTCATTGGTGAATATTCAGTAGACAGGATGTAAATCCTCAGCCGCCAAGGACCACATTTTCAGCAAACATTTCAGATGCTGATGAAATCAGTTTCTTCAATTGAAGTAGCCACTTCATGCAGTAATTTTGAGTAACTTTTCTTGCACTCATATCCAACATGGACACACACAGTCACAGCTTTGATCACCAGCAATTCTCCAATCAAAAATCTTTTCTTGGGATCAAACTTTTATTACTGATTGATCGATAAAAGTACTCACAGATTTCAAACAAGTATTGAAAACAGGTAAAAAGGGAAATAAAAAAAGCAAGTGACCACCTCCTTGTTTAATGCACCTTAGCCCAACCCTGAAAGACATACTGGAGGAATGTGTAAGTTGGTCTGCAAGATGACAGAGAGAGAGAGACATGCCTTGTGGAAGAAATCCATCCATCCATCCATTTTCCAACCCGCTGAATCCGAACACAGGGTCACGGGGGTCTGCTGGAGCCAATCCCAGCCAACACAGGGCACAAGGCAGGGAACCAATCCCGGGCAGGGTGCCAACCCACCGCAGGACACACACAAACACACCCACACTCCAAGCACACACTAGGGCCAATTTAGAATCACCAATCCACCTAACCTGCATGTCTTTGGACAGTGGGAGGAAACCGGAGCACCCGGAGGAAACCCACGCAGACACGGGGAGAACATGCAAACTCCACGCAGGGTCTCCTAACTGCGAGGCAGCAGCGCTACCACTGCGCCACCGTGCCACCCGTGGAAGAAATTAAATTGCAAATATATTAAAGAAAAAAAATTGTTCCCCTTTAAGTTAGAAGCCAGGCTGGAGGAAGCTTGTTTATTGCGTCTTTTAATTTCTCTTCATAAAGAGGGATACACTCCTTCACAGTGATGAAATGGTCACTGAGCAAATTTATAAGCCCATATTTATAGACAACCGAGTTTACATTGACAGTGCTGGATTAATGCTTGTGTCATACCTGACATTTACTCTGATTGGTTAAAAAACAGGAGATGTTTTCAGCAGAGAGCATAGTCAGCTTACATACCCAAAATAAAAGTCCCCTTCCGCTATATTCTTGTCTTGTCCTTCTCAAACATTTCTTAAATTCTTCTTTTATTTAATTTTCTGTGTATGTGACAACTGTCAATTCTTACTGGGTACATGACACATTCAGCCACTTATCTCCTTGTTGCTCACACATCCTTCATCTGCTTTCCTAATAAGTTTGCTTAAACCTTTGTGCTACTTCTGAGATAAATGATATATTTAATTTGGAAAGCATGTCAAAGTCCTTCATACACAATAACTACAATGTTTATGATTTTGATATTTTGAAGATAGAATTACACTGAATTCCATGAAGTATGGAGAAGGTCTTGTTGCCAGATTGACTAAATGGTTAAAGAAGGCAGAAACCCAGCATAACAACACATATTGGGCAGATAATGGTCTTAAAGTAGGAGTTAATGAAGAGATACATCGACAATTTTGAAAAAATGGATGTGAGTAGGACAGAGTAACACCATAGGCTTTACAAACGAATCTGATTTGAAGAAAGGGGACGAAGGAATATCAAATCAGGACTTCAACATTTGGAATGCTGGGATTCCATTATCATCTCAGATGTCCCCAGAGTGCATGGAACCCTGTTCATGTTCTTTTAACTAAAAGAAGTGGGAGTTCAAGGCACAGTGTGTAGGTGGATACAAAAAAGGGTTCAAACACAGGAAGAAGAGGGTTTTGGTGAGAAGAACTTTTTCAGAATTAGGTGATACTAAAGTGTTGACCCTCAGGGATCAGTGATGTGGCTGCTGCTCTTTTTAATATACATAAATGTTCTGGACAGAGAATATAATCAACAACCTGGTTAAGTTTGCAGATGATACCAAAATAGGTGGAAGGGCAGATAATGTAGAATCAGCCAAATTGTTACAGAGATTCTGACAGCATACAGGCTTGGGCAGATCTGGGGCAGATGAAAGTTAATGTAACTAAATGGAAAGTATTACATGTAGGGAGTAGAACTGTTAGATTTGAATACACAGTGGGAGGTCTGACACCTAAAAGTACCCCTCATGAGAAGGACTCATCACTATCTACATCCAGATGGTGTGCAGAAGTGTTCAAGAAAGCGAACAGAATGTTATGTTATACAGTATAACATGATGTGTGGAGTACAAGTCAAAGGAGGTTATGCTTAAGATATAGCACACTAGTAAGGACTCGTCTGGAGTACTGTGTTCAGTTTCAGATCCCCATCTTACAAAAAACACATAACAGCAATAAAGAAAGTCCAGGGAAAAGCAACAAGGCTGATTCCAGGACTGAGGTATGAGTTATGATGAGAAATTAAAGGAGCTGAACCTTCTCAGTTTTACCAAACGGAGGTTAAGAGGGGACATGATTGAAGAGGATGGAAATTATGAAAAGAATTTGTACTGTGGATTCCAGTGGATACTTTAAAATAATGTCTGCAACAAAAACTGGAAACTTGTTAAGGGCAGATTTCACTCAAATATTAGAAAGTTTTGCTTCATGCAAAGAACCATTGACACATGGAATAAATTACCAAGCAGTATAGTAGAGTGAAGGACTTTAGGGACCTTCAAATCTTGACTTGATGTCACTTTAGACAATCAAAGTAAACAGGGTGAATGAGAGTATTGTGCTGAATGGCCTGTTCCCATCACATCTGCTGTAATGTTCTTTTTAATAATCTAGCAGAAACATGTCCTTGGAAAATTGTAAAAGAAAAAAACTGAACGTACACTATATTAGTGTGATAAGCAGGAAGGCAGAAAATTAATAAATGATTTAGAGTGGAACTCAAGATGCTTTTTCCTGCAGTTTAGCCCCAAGACTAGATGAAAAACTAGCAGTGTAGGAAAAGCACAATCAATGAATTGTTTATTGTGACATTACAGCTTTAGTACTCCTTTAGCTTTAGTTATCCTGAACGTCTTCATTTGCAAAAAGTGTACAGAAAAGATGCCATGCACAAGTGAAAATGTGTTATGATATATAGTCTAAAAATAAAAACAGGCTTTCCTCTAAAGTTATTTTTTTGCACAATGTATGTAAATAAAAAAACTGGAACTTTAGCTTATAACAAATGCCCTGTTCAGCAATATGTTTGATTCATTCTGCCAAAAAAGTTTGATACAACTTGGAATCCATTTTTTTACTAGCTGTGTGTACTCATCTCCTATGGTAGAATTTCAGTCGATTTTTGTAAATTCCAGAGATTATTGAAAGGCAAAGTTGTGTTAAGTATTTAATACAAGGAGAACGGGTTTAAGGTTTCTTTATTAATTAACAGTATATACAGTTTCTAAAATGAAAAATATGATGTAAAATAACAATAAAATCTATTTACAATTCAATTTTTACAAAATGTCTTTACAAGAAGTTTCTGTAAAAAACAAAAAGACAACAAGAATGGGCCAAAATGCACACAGACAAAAATTCTGTAACACATCCATAAATAAATATTGACTCATAATAACTGCAAAGAAAGCAAGATTTCTACAGCCAGTTTAGCAAATACATAAATTTGTCATTTTCACACTAAATTATCATTCCATTATTACAGTCAACAATTTTTGTCATAGACTCCTCTGATACTGATTCTGTAAAATTGACATTTTGTTAATATTTTCAGAAGAGGTAACAAGACCTTTGTGTTTCATGCTCTAGAACAGAACACTGTGTTTTGTCATGCAAAACCATAAATGATTCAATTTGCAGAGATTAATTTACAGTTTAAATTAAATGGATTGCTACATGCAATATCCTAATTACTGTAGTATCTTCAGTTAAACTACACACACTTTAGTAACATTATACATCAATATCATGTACTATTAAGCGCCACTTACAATTACTTATTGAAAGGTAATAAATAGATTCATCCAAAGCCATTATTACAGGTGGTAGCTGTTGTACACAAACATTATGGCACTTGTTATCTCAGTATTATATAGACTCTTGAGTTCCTTTTCCAACATACTATCATAAAAATACACCTTCTTCTGAATAATTAAGAAAAAAGTCTTATTAGGATTGTTTTTTTCTTTTTTTCTATACTACTTTAAAAGACTATACTGTAATAATTGACTCATTTTTTAAAGCAAATGAAATATATTGTCTGTTTTGGGGAGAAAAACAGTAAGGTCACCACAGGTCACACTTTTTAAAGGAACAATTGGTCCTCGAGTCTTCAAATTGCTGGAGCCATTTGTCATTCATGGCAGGAAAAAAAGATGTGTGATCAAAATGATCCAGAATTACGGGTGCCAAAACATATTTTATAGGTGTCACACAGCAGAAGGGGATGTGTGCCTTTACAAGAAGGAAACACTTTGGATGAGATTATGCAAGAAGCACACCCATTCCCTCATGGATAATATAATACAGTCTTGGTATTTTTTATATTTCATTTCATTTTTTTTTTTGTGGCGGGTGCCATTAGTAAAGCACCATTTGTCATCCCAGGAAGTTGAATTACACGTCAGTATTTTTCTCCAGATGGCTTATTATGATGCTGATGATGGTGGTGTTTCAATCTTGGTCCTATAAACAAACAAACATATACAAAATCAGTGAATATCTTCAAAAACTTTAAAATGGCCAATAGTACAAAACGGCATTTTATGCCTAAATGGTATCCCACTATAATTTAGCATTTACACTAAATTAATCCACAGTGTCCACATCACATCTGAATACTGAGTCACCTTTTCCACATAAAATTCAAATCAGCTTCTGATTAAACTTTTGTTATACGCTGACAGAACATGTATATTTGCATCCATTTATTTGCGTTAAACGTTTTCACTCTTTGTTTATGTTATACCTCTGAATGTGGCCTAAGTGATCGAATCGCTGCTGTTCACAAGTTCATTCACCTGGTTTTTAAATAGCACAGTTGCTATCCGATCGTGATTGTATTACCAAAAACAACATACTACTGCTTGGTGTACAAGGGGACTGAAATGTACAATGATATGCTTTATGGCTCTTTGATCTGCAGATTACTTTCAATAGACAACACATTTTTTCAAAGGTTTTGCTTCCTGAAAATTTTTGGGTGATGATGGACAGCTTCAAGCTGAGCTCCAATAGAATTTCAGATTGACTGTATCATGTAGGATTTCATTTTTATGGAATTTAGTGTGTTTAACCACTTAATGATGTTGACACATTGCTTTAATCCAATTAAGTTAAAATGTTTTGCTTCTGATTTTTGTTGCTATCTAGTGCTTCTTATTTCAGTCGACCAGCATGGATGGATTTCACTTGCCTTGATACTGCTTTTTATATCATTGCAATGCCCTGGTGAAACTTCATCATGTTTGTCACTGACTGCACCAAGTTTAGCAGGAAGGAAGTCCAAGTGTGAATTAAGAAAATGAATCTTCAGCGACATGTTGCACTTCATGGTTTTGTATTCTTGAAGCATATTGTCAACTGTCTAGACATAGTTTAATGCTCTGTAGTTGCCAAGAAAATTCTCAACAACATTCTCGAATGCTTTCTATGAAATTTCCTAAGGCCTCACTAACAGATCTTCAAACCGCTTCTCATTGATGATGAGTCTGATTTGTGGAGCACCAAAATTGCCTTCATTAATCTTAGCATCAATCATTTGTGGGAACATTTGTCACAAATATAGAAATTCTTCAACTTCCTTTCACAAGATTTTTCATCAGTTGAGTTTTCATATGAGGAGGAGGCAAAAAAAAAATCTTTCTTGTGTCGACAAATGGTTTATGTGTCACACTCTTCTGCCCTGGAACCAAATGCTGATAGAGTGGCCTTAAGACTATCCCGTTCTTAAATTAAATAACAGTACTTGCAAAATTCAAGCTGTATTCCCAGTAGCAATGCCACTACTTCTAGATCACCACAGATGCCCCAGGTGTAGTTGTACCCTTGTAACTAGTCCTCTGTTAAATTCCAAATTTTTCTAAAAATTGTATTTAGTGCATTTCTTGTAGGAATGGTCAAGTCATCTACAATAGGTGAAACAGGGAGATGGTTAGCAGAAAAGTGCAAGTTCGAGCTGTTAAGATCAAAGTCCTCACAAAGCCTATTGTAAAACACTTCACATCCCTTGATCACAGCCACAGTGATCTCTCTGTTTGTGTCCATTCACTGATCTTCAAAGACACTTTGCACAGAGAAACAGAAGAAGCTAAGCTCATTCTCCAATTGGGATCACATATTTCTCCTGGTCTGAATGACTTACTTTTCAACCTTTCTCTTCATTATCTCTAATGGCAGCTTTTTCTCACCAACTCTCACCTTTTTATCTATCCCTGCTTTGTTCCATCTTTCCCCTCCAATACTTGATAACTGCATTTTCCTTTTCAGTTACACACCAGATGAAGGCTCTACAGACGAAACATTGTGTTGTTATCTTTCTTTGTTTTTCAGTGTGGAAATAACTTTGAGCATTTCTTTCCTATGTATATGCATGTTGACATAGCCCTACACTCACTCCATTGTTGAAATGTACATGTAAAGTAATATGAGAGGAAATTACAAAAAATGGCAATTGCAATAAAATGGTGCAGAATACGAAAAGAAAAAACAAAAAGATACACCCAAAAGTGTTCAGAAAGGAAAATATTTGCTATTCAGTGTCACCGTTCTCTTGGAGAACTAATTATTTTACCAAAGGAAACCTACAGTTCTTAAATGTACACTAAATGAAAATAAATCCCTTGATGAACATAAATTATGACTGCAAAAAAGTTTGAGTTAGAATCTTTTTATATATTAGTCAATGTACGTGTGTGTGTATGTATGTATGTATGTTCCAGCATCACGTTCGAACAGCTGGAGTGATTTTCATGAAACTTGGTACACATGTTTCTCATTGGTTGACTATAAATACTGTAGGGTGAAATGAACCCTAACCCATCCCCTTCTGGGTAGGGTGGGGGGTGATCTTCCTGTCTTGTATGCATGTTATCATCCAGTTGACACTCGGAATGACCACCAGAAGGCGAACTGGAGGTGACTGCCAGCATTCTTTATGTTTGAGCACCACTGCACCCCTGTTGCTTTTGAAATTAAATGGAGTTGGCCAGTTCTGAGCGTCAACTAGATGATAACATACATACAAGACCGCAAGTGAAGCACATTAGTGAGTCTTTATTGTTTAACTTTTCTTTTTTTAAAGTTGTGTTTTTTTCTTAATTATATGTTTCTCAAACAATTAAAAAAAAAAAAAAGAAAAACTTTATTTTCCTCCCAGGCAACGCTGGGTATTTCACCTACGCAAGTTTGCTATAATGCCTTTAGCATAGGTGACCCAAAGCTGTAGCTGACCAGCCATGGCTGGCCTCATCTCTTAGAAGTTGGGCTCCTCAAGCAATAAATCAGAACTATTGTTTAAACAAGTCTGACATAAGCTGGATGAGCAGGTTATGAAGTGAAAAGGAGCACAATAAACCAATTTCTGATTGGTAAGTATAGGTTTAAGACTCTCACCTGAGGCATAGAAATATAGATGCAGTTATTCTTCTCATGTCAATTAGCTTTACTAAACGGCTTTTCATTTTGTTACAGCAGTTAACTCCACCGTATGAAAAGCCTGAGGCAAGTAGTAATTAATTACCACAGTGTTCTATTGCCATAGTGTAACTGAAAGCTTTGTCACATGTTAGTATCAACAGGGATGGGTTCTTGTATGTATTCAGAGTAAACTTTAGAAAAACATCAGGCGATGCACTCTCTGTTTGGTTGGTCAGAAGAAAATTTAATTTTGTTTTCTGTTTCAGGCTTTATCACTTAAGGCTTTCACATGGTGTTATATGAGGCGGTTTTATTCTGGTCAATTAACACTTAGACATTTGAGATGCACAATGATAGGAGAGCCACATTCTACATGAGACAGGAGTAAGTGAAACTGAATAAAATAGACAAAAGCATGAGGTTTGTTTAGAATGATTGCTTGGGAAAGATCAATCAAGACATTGACTAATAGAGATGAAAAATTATTGATGGCGGGCAGATCAAAATGACTATAATACTGAGTTACTGATGCAATTTGAAACAATGTAAAGATAGTCTCTGATTATGACATTTACAGTAAAGATGTATGATGGTGTTAAAGATGCTCAGTTTTGCTGATAATTCAGAGTAATAACTTTCATACTGATGATCATCAAACGACAATCACGAATGGCTGGTACATTGGGTAGTACTGCAGCTACTCAGTGCCAAAACATCACCTGGACTGTGTACGTTCTTCATGTGTTTACGTGCAGTTCTGCCAAATATACTGAATGTTTTATACAGTATGTGGCAGACGACTAGGGACCTTGCTCCACCAGAACACCCCTGGGATGGAAGAACCTGGGGAGAGGATATATTTGGGACAGTGCCTCCCCCGGAACATGAGAGGGTGACCCCCTTGGATTACATCAGGCTCAACCCTACTGGGACCCCTGGTTACCGCCAGGGGGTGCCTGAACAATTCTGGAGCCCTGGACTTCAGCACTTCCGCCACACCAGGAAGTGCTGCCGGAAGATCGTCAGGGAGCACCTGGACCGCATCCGGGTGCAATATAAAAGAGACCGCCTCACTCCATTCATGGAGCCTGGGTCGGGAGGAGGAGGACTAAGCTTGCGAGGGGAGGAGTGGAGGCAGCTGAAGAAAGGAGAAGAAAAGTAAAGAAAAAAGAAAGAAAGAAATAATAATAATAATAATACATTTTATTTATATAGCGCCTTTCCCATGCTCAAGGCGCTTCACAGAGTCTTAGAAAAAAAACAGCAGGGTATATGTAACATTGGATATGTTTTCCTGAATAGAACTATGAAACAGATAACAAAGCATTAAATAGAATAAAGAACAATAAACCAGAGTAAAATACTAAATTCAATACTAAAAGAAAAACCTAACAAATAACCTAATTTGTGATATAAAACACACAAATTATCCTGAGCACCTGGACAGAGAGGTAAACTGAAAGAAAGGGCAGAATGTTGTTTTTTGAAAGAATGAATGGAGTCAGCTGATCTAATTAATTTCAGGATGTCATTCCAAAGTCTGGGTGCTATGGAGCTGAAGGCCCTGTCACCCATACAGTGCAGGTTAGTGTGAGTCACACCAAGATTACCAGAATCAGAGGACTTTAGTGGGCGAACAGGAGCATAGTGATTTAGAAGGTCACTGATGTAGTTTGGTGCAAGGCCATTTAAAGCTTTGTAGGTTATTAATAGAATTTTATATTCAATCCTGTAAGACACAGGGAGCCAGTGAAGGCGCAGGATGGGCGTGATGTGCTCGCTTCTGCTGGTCCACGTAAGGACTCTTGCAGCTGAGTTTTGAATAAGCTGGAGCTGTAATATAAGATTAGAAGGGGCACCTGTCATCAGCGAGTTACAGTAATCGATGCAGGATGTGATAAAGGCATGGACAAGTTTCTCAGCATTAGAAAAGGGGAGGAATGAGCGAACATGGGATATGTTACGGAGATGAAAGTAAGAAAGTTTCTTAATGTGGTTTATGTGGGCAGAATAAAAAAGGGAGGAATCAAAAATGACACCAAGATTCCTTGCATCAGAAGAAGGTCTGATGAGATCACCGTCAAGAGTAACTGAAAAGGAGCTCATGTTCTTATGTAGCGCTTTAGTGCCAATTTGCAGGAGTTCAGTTTTGTTGCAATTTAATTTTAAAGAGTTCTGCTCCATCCAGGCTTTAATTTTACTGAGGCAAGTTGTGAGCTGAGAAAACTCTGATGAAGTTGCACTTTTGACATTGAAATAGAGTTGAGTGTCATCTGCATAAAAATGATAACCCAGTCCATAGCTACGAATAATATGGCCAAGAGGAAGCATATAAATACAGTAGAGAAGATGGCAGAGGACAGAGTCCTGAGGAACTCCTTGTGTGAACTGGCGCTGAGCTGGATCTGCTGTTGCCAAGGCTAACAAACTCTTGCTTATCAGTCAGATAGGACTTGAACCACTGGAGGGCAATGCTAAAGATACCCAGCATGTTCTCCATTCTGGACAGTAGAATGTCATGTCTCACAGTGTCAAATGCTGCACTGAGGTCTAATAGAATTAATATGCTGGTTTGTCCAGAGTCTGCTGCCATAAGCAAATCATTGGTTACCCGTAGCAGAGCAGTTTCACAGCTGTGCTGCACCCTGAAACCAGACTGAAAGGGTTCCATCAAATTATTAGAGGTTAAGTAATTGGTGAGCTTGGAGGATACAACACGCTCAAGAACTTTTGACAGACAAGGTAAGTGGGAAATAGGCCAAAAATTGTTAAGATCGTCAGCATCAAGACCAGACTTTTTTAACATGGGGGTTACAGAAGCGATTTTAAAAGTGGCTGGCACAAACCCAGTGTCGATGGATGTATTGATTATTGTTGTAACAGTCGGGATTATGGCATGAAGGCAGGATTTAAGAAGTGTGGTGGGGATGGGGTCCAGTACACAAGTAGTTGGCCTCATCTTACAAAGCAGGTCATTAACAAAAGCAGATGTGACAGGTGAAAATTTAGAAAAGGAGCTGGATGGAGTGGGAAGACAGGGAAGGATATAAATGGATGATGGATTTATGTTAGTTGAATTATTTAGATCTTTAATTTAATTGTGGAAAAAGTGGAGGAATTTTTCACAGACTTCAGTAGAGGAGGTAATTGGGCCAGATATAGGTTGAAGTAATTTATTAACTACGGAGAACAAAACCCTTGGGTTTTCATGGCCACTTTCTATTATTCTGCCATAATGTGTATTCTTGGCTGCAGTTAGTGCATCCCTATAAGCCCTTTGGTTGTCAGAGAAAGCCTGGATGTGAACAGTGAGGCCAGACTTACGTGACATTCTCTCAAGGCGTCGGCCAGCTGCTTTCATAGATCGTAGCTCTGAATTATACCATGGAGCTGAATGCTTAAAGGACACCTCCTTATGTTTTAAAGGAGCTGCTTTATCTAATGCTGAATGAAGGGCTGAGTTATAGTGGCCAACAAGACTATCTAGTGTTGATGGAATAGGTGAAGACAGAAAAAGATCAGAAATGGATCCAGCAAGAACAGAGGGAGAGATATTTTTAAGGTTTCGGAAAGAAATTTGACATTTACAGGTAAGAGGAGGGAGAGGTAACGAGACAGTGAAAAGCACTGCTTTATGGTCAGAGAATCCCAAATCACTGCTATAAGTGTTGCCAACAAATAATCCAGACGTACAGATCAGGTCCAGTATATGACCACCAGAGTGGGTGGGAAAATCAACATGCTGCACCAAGTCAAAACAGTCCAGTAAGGATAGGAATTCATTTCTCAGTTTACATGTAATAATGTCAATATGGATGTTGAAATCGTCAAGAAGAATGACTCTTTGGGAAAGTGAACTTAAGTGGATTAATAATTCAGTCAGATCAGATAAAAAAGACGCATTGTATTTTGGGGGATGACAGAGAACAATAAGTGAGACAGGACCAGATTTTGTTATTAGCTTAAGAGCCAGACACTCAAAAGACAATGGACCGTCAATGGGGATTCTTTTGATGCTTAAGTTCGATTTAGCAATTACTGCGACTCCTCCGCCTTGTCTTGAGTTGCAAGGCTCCGTAAAGTGAATGTATCCGGACGGGGTCACCTCCGTGACATATGTAAAATCATTTTGTTTTTACCAAGTTTCTGTTAAACACAGCAAGTCAAGGTTTGGGTCTGTAATGAATTCTGATAGCACCAGTGCTTTGACATTAAGAGATCTTGAGTTAAACAGTGTAATATTAGCTGATGTTGGGTTCATTGTTCACAGATCCATGACCAGAGTTTATTTTAACATATTGCAGATTTGGCACACTGACACTCCTATTTCCAAAGCCGTGAGTAGGACGGCAAATTCCTGAGCAAATGCTGCCGTGAACTTTTTATTCACAGCCCGGTTGTGGCGGCGACCTGACCCGCGATGTAAATATTTCGGATGCCGCACAATATCATTGTCTTTTAGGACATTCCAGTCTGACCATTTGCTCTGAACAAACTGTTTAATATGAAGGAGTTTGTCACAAGAATATTTTATCATAGTAGAGAGCAATACTTATCTGGTAGTAGCAGAGAAGCAGCACAGCACAGCGGAGAAGGTGAGATGGGAAATCGGGTAGTGCAGATGAGCGGCAAGCAGCAGAAAAAGCATAGTAGGAGATATTACAAAATGTGCATGAAAATACCAAAATTTGGAGGTTCCAACATACAGTCACATGCATATAATGCTAGGTATTACAGACAGGATCGCCCAGAGCCGCATCCAGCTGGGTGTAAACCTCAGATAATTTCTTAGTCATTAAGCATATATAGAAGGAATCAAGAGCAATCCAGGGTATAAAATCCAATCAAGAAGACAGACCATTCCCGGCTCATAGATCGTTACAGTGCAAAGAAATGTCCATAGGGCTCGTCCAGTGTGCCACAGAAAGATTCGGTTGTCCCCGAGACTGCAAATCCAGTCAAGGCAAAGTCCATAAAAGTAAATCCAAATCAACACAGTTCGAGTCAATTGCATCCATGAACTATACATACAATAAAAAAGAAAGTGAACAATTGCAAAAAGTTTAGGTTTAACGTGAATTTTAACAAAGAGTGTTGATGATAGGGAAGAGCGGCAGCAACATGCGTGCACCAGCGTCCCCTCCTCTGACTACTAATTTGAAAGAAAGAAAGAAAGAAAGAAAGAAAGAAAGAAAGAAAGAAAGAAAGAAAGAAAGAAAGAAAGAAAG
Source organism: Erpetoichthys calabaricus (assembly GCF_900747795.2). Classification (NCBI taxonomy): domain Eukaryota; kingdom Metazoa; phylum Chordata; class Cladistia; order Polypteriformes; family Polypteridae; genus Erpetoichthys; species Erpetoichthys calabaricus. The sequence goes on along the minus strand of NC_041397.2, from coordinate 280,088,198 downwards.
AAAGAAAGAAAGAAAGAAAGAAAGGACTGAGAAAAGAAAAGAAAAACGTGTGATTATTGGACTCATGTCTCGGTGTCTGTCTGTGTCGGGGATGATCTTCCAAAAGTGATATAAGTGAAGAAAAAAAATTTCCTCTAGTAAGGAAAAAGAAACTGGAGAATTTTAATATTTTGTGAAAGTTACTTTTTCAAACTTCGATAACCACTAATAATATTTTTTTATGTAAAGGCTGGAGATTCTCAGTGTACTGTGTAGGGGAGAGAGTTGTTTAAAGAAGCTTAGTGAGGGAAAATATAAAATAAAATTTCTTAGGAGTTACTTTATGCAAAATAACAGATTTTCAAGCTTTTCAAAAGAAAGCTATAATGCTTTTGTAAAGTTGTTTATTGTGTAATATAAAAATTGAATGTAAACAAATAAAACTCAACAATAAAGTCATGCTGCACATATTTTGCGTATATCACATATTATGTATTCACTTACTGTGAGAGAGTGCCGGCAGAATGTCTGGAGTCTGAAAAGTTTTAACAGTTGCTGGGCCTTCTCCTGCTGTTGTTAGAACTTGCACTTCCAGCCGGTAAAATGTCGATGGCCTCAGATTAGATACCGTGAGGAGATGGTGATCCTAAAAGAATAATGGACCACATTAACAATAATAATGATAATTATGTGAAATTCTGTGTTCTGATGTGACTTGTTTACTCACAAGGATGGCTGGAAAGGTCACAAGTTGTGAATGACAATGTCTTTCTAAAAGTGAATGTTGTCATATATCTGACATTCTTCAGATTTAAATGTATAGTAACTTCCCCCAAAACATGATCCTTTTAGTTTGTAACAGTGAGAATGTGTTACCACTTTTTAAAAAGAGTGATGCATTACTGATTGACATAAGATGATGACTTTTTTTCCTCAACAGCAAAGAAGAGACACTAATCTTGTCCCTTGAAATGTTTTTAGATACCCGAGTTGTCTGAATCTCCCTGGAAATTAATGTCCTTGGTCACAATGTTGAGTATAATTGAAATTAGCACAAAGACTCTCACTCCTTTAGATTAAAAAGGTAAAAGGACCATACGCGGAGGAACAAAAATTTTCCAGGAATCTGCCATTAACACGGGAGTAGAGTGTAATTATCGAATATGCCACTAGGTAAGTCTTGTTAATTGTTTATGTGATTTCAGCGACATTTTTCTCCAAACTACTAGGGCAGATATTAAAGAGACAATGATGATCACGCTTTGACAGTCACAGATTGTTCATAGAGAGTTTGTTCCCTGAGCATGTAGAATCACTTAAAATCGAATGGCACAATATTTAGACCAATTATCACTACATGCCATAATAATATATTAGGAACCTGCTCTTTATTTGTAGCTGATACATACAGTCTTTTGAATGTTACGAGGGGGTACGCAAAAATAACTTTAGTCTCCTTCAGAATACTCTTCACGTGAATGAATGTACTTATCCCAATGGTTTTCTAACTGGTCGAAACATTTTTGGAATCGCTGAAGAGGAACGTTGTCCAATGTCTGCAGCGATTTTTCTTTGATTTCCTCCACGGTACAACTCTCTCTCTCCATGCAACTTTTCCTTGTTCCCGCATATGAAAAAATAACTCAAAGGAAAGCGGTTGTACTGGAGGGGGAAGTCAAAGAAAAATCGCTTTGGACAAGTACATTAATTCACATGGAGGGTACTTTGAAGGAGGACTAAAGTTTCAGTAGAGTAAATAATTATTAAAACAATTATTTTTTCGCAATTCTGGTTATTTTTGGGGTACCACCTTGGTAAAATGAACTTGGTTCTGTGACAATAGTCTACATGAAAGATAATTTTACTCAACAAGAAAGTATAGAGTGATTTCACCAAATGTCTAACTCACATCGTTATTTACTTACAAATCCTAAAGATGAATGAAGATATTGAAAATTCATTCAATAGTCCCTGATGTTACCATTTATCCTGTTAACATACAATGGGGAGGAGAATATTCATTTCTTCAAACTTATTTGATTGATCAAATGCTACAATCATATTAGAGTAAAACAATGTTTTTTCCATTTTTTCACTTATTTACTAACTGGTGGTATGCTGCTGTTTCTAATTTTTAGTAGCCCTATAATATCGTTAAACAGGTTTCTGCTTTATGCCACCCCAGGTTTGCTCCAGGTACAATAAATACATTTTAGGTCCTCTGCAATTTACTTTAAAGAATTTTCCAGCATGTACTTGTGAGCAAGGGTGAGTGAAGTACTCTATGATGGTCAACTGCGACCATTACTGAGTCTAGTTCTTGTTTCTTGTTGCTTACAGATGGAACTAGTGTTGCCTAACTGGAGAATGTCTTTCCGACAGAACATACTGGTAAGAAGGAGGCCTTACCGGAGGTAGAATCTGTGATTGGTGAGATATGCTGTGTTGGTAAGCTAGTTCTGCCTGCTTTCTGTGGTGACCTCTGCCCAAGTAACCTGGAAACCTGTTACTGGCTGCTGTAAATTTGCTCTTGATATTCTCCAAAAGAAGTTTCCGGTAATGTTCCATCTTGAAGATGAGGGAACGTTTGCAGACAGATTTTCAGGTTTTGCTAAAATCTTTTGAGACAGCTGAAATGGGGGGTGAACATAGAAAATGTTATATGTATCGAAAAGGTAATCTTATGTAAAAAGCAAAGTAGAAAAGAACTAGGTAGTTGCTATCCCTTACTCTCAGATCTACAGTTTCCTTCCTACTTTTTGTGCTGTTCACCGACATTTTTTTCTGTATATTTTGGCTTACTTTGAGGTCTCGGATTCTCCTCACAGTCAAATAACATGATGGTTAGCTTAGATGAAGATTCCGACATCATCCTGGTGCCAAGTAAGTGCAATATAACCTACTAACATCCAGCTAGCCAGACTGGGGAGTAAGCTAGTCGGAAATGCAGATGGATGCTCCCTTAGTTTCATGGTAATGGACTAGCTGATGGGGTGTGGGCTACAGGGCTCTGTGTCTAACACCATGCTGTGTAGCACTGGTGCTCCACAAGGTGACAGTTCTGTCATCATTCCTCTTCACCCTGTACACTACAGATTTTAGGTTTACAACACAGAGGGCTGCCATCTGCAGAATTCTCTGATGACTCTATAATTGTTGGAAGAATCAGACATGGAGACGAGACAGAAATACAGGGAGAGGTAGTGGACAGGTTTGTTTGACTGGTGTGTGAGATGAATCAACTGCAGATTCACACCAGTTAAAACTAAAGAACTGGTAGTTAGATTTAAGAAGATCACAATCTCCAAGCCACTCCTCCTTAGGGTTGTGCAGGTTGAGATCATTGAGGAGTACAAGTATCTAGGGGTGCATATGAGCAATAAGCTAGACTGGTCCAGGAACTCGTTGACCATATACAAAGAAGGGGTAAAAGTAGGCTGTATTTCCTATGCAAGCTCAGATCTTTTAGTTTCAGCAACCACTATGCTGTGAATGTTCTATAACAGCATTGGTGGCCAGTGCATTGTTCTTCGCTGGTTGGCATGGGGGGGGATGGGGGAGGCAGCATGAAAGTGGCAGACATCAGGAGACTTAACAAACTAATTCAGGAAGGCTGCCTCTTGTGGTAGGAGAGAAACTGGACAGCTTGGAAACTGCGGCAGATCAAGAGAATGTTGTCTAGGCTTCAGTCTATTATTGAAAATGGCTAATCACCCACTTCATAGCGTTATGGTTGGACAGAGGGAGCGTTTTCAGCAGTAGACTGGACTAGCTTCAAGTGCTCCACTGAACATCACAGGAAATCCTTCCTTCCCACAGCCATCAGACTCTATAACCTCCTTTTTCTTTCCATTTCAGAAAAATGTAAGATTTACTGATTTCAGATTAAAAATTGTACTATGGGTATAATATTAGTATATTTTGCTCTGTGTATTATTTAATTTTTGGTATCCTATTAAGGGTAATCCATCCATCCATTTTCAAGCACGCTCTGTCCAATTCAGGGTCATGAGGGGGGCCAGAGCTTAACCCCAGAAGCATTGGGGTGCAAGGGTAGGAATTAAAATGAATATGAATGTGATTGAATATGGTAGTGACATCAAAAAGTATAAGTGCAATTTGTAAATTTATCAGTAACTGCAATGCACAGGAAAGCTGATGCAATACAGCACAGTTGCAATGGGCTTATGGATAGTTTAGAACATTCAGAGTGCAAGGCGCTCTGCCATTAGTCTAGTTGAAGCCAAGGTCAGATGAACATGGATGCACCACTACAGGATTTTCAGCCATTGTTGAACAATGCACCATAGTGGAGATTTCTTTGGCAGGAGAGAGTGAAACCCTGCTGAAATTCAGCCTCATGAATGTTGGGCTTATTGCCGATCATAGAGCTGTTTGGGTTCCCATCTTGGAAGTCATCATGCACGTGCAGATCCATAGACCCTATCCAAATGTGCAGTAACAATGGACAATGTAATCTGTCGGTCTTCTTTATTGAAGTCATTTGCCATGTTGATGGTTGGCTTGTGCGCATGATGTTGATGGTCAACTAGATCAAGGTTTGTTGGTTACACTCGTTTTTTCTGCTTTGAACCTTTCTATCCATTAGTTAACTATTCCGTTGAGTCATGCTGTTTTTATTTCCATACTGTGCCAACATCCTTTTGGTGAATTTCAGCAGGTTTCACTCTTTCTGCCCAAAGAAATCTCACTGCAGCACGTTGTTCAACAATGGTGCAATCCTGCAGCGTCCATGTTTATTTGATCTTGGCTTCAACTAGATTAACAGCAGAGGCTGTGTTTGTGAGTTTTTGAAGTACCCATAGACCATCACAAAAGGTGTTTTATTGTGTTGGCTTCTATCCATTACAGTTTATGGTGTAATTTTCAAATTGCCTTTACTTTTAGATTTACCCATGTAAATTCCCAGATGCAAATCCTGTCCTTTCCTGACAAATACAGTCATTCATACCAAGCTAAAGCAGAGTTGACAAAAAAACCTAACAGACCATAAGTGGAAAAACTGGAGTTACCAGAAGAAAAATACAGTTAGTGACATGCACAATATGTACACATAGCAAAGGGGCCAGGATTCAAACTCGATTCTTCTGGAGCTGGGTGGCAGAGCACAAAACTATTGTACCACCATGTCATTATTTTGAGGCAGCCATTGACAAAATGACTATGAATCATAAATCTGTTATGCTGTTTAGTTTTCTTCCACTGGCATAATCATACATACACTATATAACACACTAAAATATAGAATTGGAGACATTTAAACTAAAATGTTCAGCACATTCAAAACTCAATATCATGACAATTTCTGTACACCCCTATTTTAAATAACTTAGTCCTTATTTCTTAATGATTTCCTTGGTCCTCTGAAGTTGAGCATGTACTATTTTTGTACGGTGTATCCTTAATTTCTTTACAGAAAACCACTAATGAATCAAAGGCAGCTTTCCCAGTCCTAGCAGTGGAACACTAATCTGTCTACTATTATTTTTTTGTTTTCAAGGAGATTTCATTCTCTGAGAATCCCCTAGTAGAATAATGAGGCTTATATAGACAAAGACAACTGATAATCTCTGCTTAGTGCATCAGCCTCAAAATGGGGGGAATTGAAAATTGGGATTCTGTACTGGAAGATTTTCAAAGTCAGAGGTGAACTCTATACATGTTTGCTTCAGGATTCTCTGAACAAACAGGATATCTGGGTTTGATTCCGGTCTTGTACCCATTTATACTGGGATGTGTGCCAGCTCCCTGTAACTTTAAAATGTAGTGGGCTCAGAAAATGTATGGATAGCATTCCGTAAATAGATTTTCTCAACCCTTTTTTTCTAATAGTGTAGTTGCCCCTGGCAGCAAGAATGCATACTTGGATAGGATTGCGTTTCTTCACAGGACACATTCATGCATACGTACTATCAATTACAATGAGCACTTCTGGGAATGAAGAAATTGGAATCACTAGGAAAAAAAAGAGAGATTGTAGGGAGAAGGCACCCCAGATGGGAATTCAGCTAAATTCAAAACATCTCAGTTAAAGTGAAACCCAGCCAATGCTAACAGTTCCACTGTGAATGTATACATGCATCCAACAATGTATTAAATGTGCTTAATCAGATTTACAAGCACGGGGAGCCTGACCCTATCCTGGGCAGAAACAGAAGCAAGGAAGAAACCAACCCCAGATGGGACGTCAGCACTGTAGGTTCAACTAAGCCATTTAATCAGGAGTACAAGAATACCTCAGGTCAGTTATTTAATCCCCAGCAATAACCCATAACATCTTCATTCCAAACATCACACACACAGAAAATGTAAATACAATAAGGCTAAATGGCACTTAGATAAGTGCTTATATAAATGCCAGCTGCAATGGCGAACACAACTCCCTAAAGACAATAAAGCAAACAGTCATAAAGATTATTTTAAGCAATATTGCATGTGCCCTGAAACCCACTACGAGACCTTGTCTGAACTTACTACCTTCCATGGGACAGTTGATATGCTTGAGGTTTTTCCCTTTGAGAGCTGAACACGGGGGTGTAGTAAAGCTCATGGTTTCGGCTTTTGAACGACCTTTAGCTTTGATGCCCTGGACTGTCACTTTATACTTGCAGGAAAACAGAAGTCCTTGTAGATTAATGTAGTTTTCCTGTGGAAAAAAAACCCCAACAAATTCAATGTTTAATGGTTTGAGGAACAATTTAAAATGCCTATGACAAGCTACTGTAAAAAGAAAATGGCTCTTCATTTATAATGAAATGTAATAGAGCAAAGAAGGTTGATTTAAGAAAGAAGAAAAATGCTAGTACTTATCAAAAAAAAACATGAGATATTCAAAGGAAAAGGAACACACTACATGACAATAAAATATATATTAATTTACAACATGATTGAGTCTCTAAATATAGGTCGATGAGTTTTGTGTTAATGTAAAAAGGTGAGCGCTGATGATTTCATCTTTTGACCTCACAGACCAACAGATTGCGATATTGTTCTATTGTTATTTAAAGTTAATGTTATCAATTGTTACATTATTATTAATTTCAAATATATATTTACTAGATTCTATTATGTACTGTATAAATGTTTATTATATTTATTATGTTAGATATTTTGTTTTCATTTTTATATATATTTTTGATACGCTTGATTGACAGTCTCATGTTGGCAATGTTAAATTAGCTGACATCAATTCTATTATATTTGACAGCCGATTTCCGTCTCAGTGCAAAAGAGTCAAACTCCTGGTTATCTAGAATTGTGCTGCAAGCAGTCTGGGATTTCTGCCTCACAATCTCATGCATTAAGTGACACATCTTTTAAACGATGCACACAGGAGGCTGGGGCAATTTTTCTACGCCTCAAAAGTATCTAGTGCAGTGGGAGACTTTTTGGATATAAAGTATGTTGGTTTTGTCCTGCATATTACATGTCCATATAATGATAGGGGAAAAAGGTAATTACATAAATGAAGCAGATGACCTGGTAGAAGATTTGTGTTGAAATTCAGGCAGACTTCCACGATCAGGTCATGCTGGGTGAGCGCAAAGAAGGCAGGAAGCTCGCCATAATCATTTGCTTCATTGAGCTGAGCAGCACAGAGCGACCGCCTACTGAGAGTGCAGCACAATGTTGGAGAGTAGTGCAAATATTATATTGGCATTAGAAAATGCTTTTGCTTACACTGATCCTAATTACTTGATGGTTAAGCTGTATGTCACCACATTCACTTTTAATGAAAACCAAACAGATAACTGTGTCCTTCTTAGTTTAGACTTTTGATTATCAAAATACAGGCATTTTGTAGGTCATTCACAACAAGACATTCCAGAATAGCATTGCAGGGTGTTGGTATCAATTTATTGACAAATCTTAGCTTTGATTTCATATCTTCTCACATGGACAGCTTAATGCAACAGTTTTCTCCCGTGGTATAGCTGAATGTTCTCAATCACCTGTGTACTTTTAATAAGATCACTAGCAAGGCCTTCGCAATGGAGAGTGCTAATCAAGCCACCCCTTTGGTAAACCCATATTGAGGTTTGATGTACAGAAACATTCAACAGTTTCTCTCCTCTATTTTCTTAAGTGCGGTGAGGGGACTGATTGTGGCAAAAACTTCAGTGCCTACTGCAGAACACATTAGTCCTCTTATCAATTTTTTTTTTTCATCCACATTTATCAATACAGAATCATGGGAGTCCAAATCTTATCCAGAACATTACTAATGCATCAAAGGAACACAATGCAGACTATTAAACAACACACTAAAAGCACATCAATTTAATTTGGCTTCACAACGAATGACGCAAGCAGAGTAAGCTAAAGTTATTCAGATACAATGGCTACAAAGAGTATTCTCCTCATTGGAGCTTTTCACATTTTATTGTTATACGACATTGTATCACAGTGGCTTTAATTTGGCTTTGTTTAAACTGATCAATAGAAAAAAGTCTTTAACGTCAAAATGAAAATAGATCTCTGCGGCAATGTGGTCTAAATTAATTAGATATAAAACACAAAATAATTGATCACATAAGTTTTCACCCTCCTAATTGCATGCATTTAGTAGAAGCTCCTTTGCCAGCCATGACAGCTTGTGTGCACAGGTCTCTATCAGCTTTGCATATCTGCACACTGCCATTTTTCCTTACATCAGGACTCCGACTTGCCCACTCCATTAACATTGTTGTTTTTAAGCCATTCCTATTGAGCTTTGGCTTTATACTTGTGTGTGGTGCTGTCCTGACAGAAAATGAATCTTCTAAGGTGTAGGTTTCTTGCAGGCAGCATCAGGTTTTCCTCTTGAATTTCCCTGTATTTGGTCACATTCACTTTACCCTCTACCCTCACAAGCCTTCCAGGCTGCTGAGGAGAAGCATCTCCACGGAGTAATGCTGCCACCACTATACTATGGGAATGGTGTGATTTTGATAATGTCCAATCATTGGTTTATGCCAAACACGGTGTTTAGTCTAATGGCCAAAAATCTCAGTGTTGGTCTCATGAGGCCAACAGAGCCTTTTTCCAGTCTCCCATGTTCCTTCTGCCAAACTCTAGCTAAAACATCATTTTGTTTGACAGGGGCTTTCTATATGTTATTTGTCCACAAGGGTGTGACTGGTGAAGCTCCCAGGCAACAGTTGTTGTCTGCTCAGTCTCTCCTATCTCAGACACTGTAGCTTGTGACTCACCGTTCTCATAGGGGTCTCTTGGTGGCCTCCCTCACTGGTCTTCTTCTTACACAATCACTCCATTTTTGTGGATGGCCTGCAGATTTACAGCTGTGCCATTCCCTTTCTATCTTGTATAATTGGATATTCAGTGACTTGGATATTTTCTTGTCTACATCCCCTAACTTATGTGTGTATAATCACTTTTTCATGGAGTTGCTTGGTCTGTTCTTTTGTCTTCATCGTATAGGTTAGGTCACCACCAAAACTCACCACAAGATGGACCTTCTAGATAAAGTGCATTTATACTATAATCAACTGAAGCCCCAGACAGGTGATTTCCACTGAACCAATTCTGGGAGGTCTAAAACCAACCGGCTGCACCAGTGAGGATTTAGATGTGCCATATTAAAGGAGTGAATATTTATGTAATAAGTTATTTTATCAGCTGGATGATAAACTGGACTGGACTGCCAATACTGATGCTCTCTGCAAGAGAGGACAGAGCCGACTATACTTCTTTAGAAGGCTGGTGTCTTTCAACATCTGCAATAAGATGCTGCAGATGTTCTATCAGACGGTTGTGGCGAGCGCCCTCTTCTACGCGGTGGTGTGCTGGGGAGGCAGCATAAAGAAGGAGGGATGCTGTGTTCAGCATACACCATACTGCAAAATTATCTTTTGCTATTTATAGGCAGATGGAAAAATATGTTTGCATTGCACTAACTTGTATTTTCATGTTTCTCTTAATGCTCCAAACAATATAGTATTAACAAAAAACATTCTAAGTAGTTCAATCTAGTATATTAGTAGACTAAACATTCTTCTTTTAAATTGTAAAGATACAGGGTACTAAGGTCCAAAACCAATGATGAGAACTGATGCCCAAGAATAAAATTCTTTTCACATCCTAGTAATATTTATTTAATCTCTTTGAAAGTGGAAGGAGGTGGAGATGCTACACGTCTACTCCAAAGCGAACAGAATGAAAATCAAAAGGGAACTGTTTCAAAAGAAAATATTCCATATAAATCTAGCAATGTTGTATAGGCTGAAGTTTTTTTCTTTTCATCTTTTCATTATCAACTGTATGGGTGCTACTGTGTCTACTCTGAAGCCCAAAAAGTGAAAATGCAACTGCCCACTGCAACATCCCAAATCCCCCCAATCAGGTTTGGCCACAATTGCCACATACATCTTACACATTATGCATAAAAATATAATTACTGACTTTGGCTCAGATTTAACATTTGACCAACAGTCCACACAATGCGCCTACAATGACAACTACTATCTAGCATGTCAGCAGCTCTTATAGTTCATTATTTGCCGATTTCACTAAACTCCCACAGGACGAGAGAAACTAATTCATTTTTCTCTAAATGGATGTATTGCATATTGTAATATAAAGAAAAAAAAATATATAAATCCTCAACAAACACCGCTGATGAAACCTTGGCAAGTCTTGGTTTATTTTATATGGCAGATGTCTTCTCAACAAGCCTGTGTTCATTTGAAACATATTTTCTGAAATGTTGAAATTCCAGTTATAAAGCACGTCTGCCAGTGTTGCTTGGCTGGGGGCTTTTTGAAAAGCTATTTAAATGATTGTTGCATTGTTCATTGGATTTAGCTTCTCCTCTGTTGGAGGGATCTTTTACAATGTAAAACAATTCTTAAGATATATTTATTTTGTAAAGTTCAAATGATATTTACAAAAATTGAGTATTTTTTCCTGCTTTTTGTATTATGAAATGTATTATGGGAATGATGACTTGATACTATCTGCAGCAGCTTTATGAATATAGAGGATTTGTGGAGCAAATACCAATTTTCATATACAATTGCCTGATCATGAAACTAAATCTTCCTTTGGGTAAACAACAAGATGATGTTAGGGCATTAATAAAATGATCATAAATTATTTAGGCAGACATTACCTTTGACCACAGTAATAATTAATCATAATGTTAAAGTCTTGCATAAATTAATGAATGTGTCAATCATATTTCCCCTTATATTACTTGGAATGTATTCATTTTTTGTAAATCTCTGCCTACAATGTTCATTGTTAAGCTGATAAAATGCATTTAATTTACTGTAGATACTCAAAATGTGGTCATATATAATCTTCATTAATATCAATAATTACACTGTTAACAGAAAAAGATACAAAGAGCAAAAAAAACGACGTAGGACAAGTTTTTCAGCACCTACCTGTGTTGTAGTCTTCTCGGGTTCTTTCGTTTCATTGTGAGTGCAGGATTCTGGCATCCACTGGACGTGGTAACGGCCAATGCTGGCATCTAATAAAAGACAACATGAGCAAGCTCCTTAGGGAAAGTTTGCCTATTTACCCCACATGTTTGTAAGATGTTGCCAGAATTTCGAAGAAAATTCTGACATAAGTTTGGATCACATTCCCTGGCCTGAAGGTAAAAACATCTGAAAAATGATGAAATGGAATCTGTCACTGACTGTTCAAACACAGAATTGAATATATTTACAGTATGCAGGGGAGTGCAGTTTGTAAGCATTAGGGGGCCTACCCAAAAAATGCACACACTTACAGCTTTCCACAAGATTTTCTAATGGTCTAAGGAATACATTCTCCTTTTTATCCGTATCACAAAGCTACAAACTCATCTAAATCACAGTGTTGTGCAATATGCGGCCACTGCCCTCATTACTGAAAATTGTTTCTACTGACCCTCTGTGCCTCTGGGTTGTTTGATAGGGTCAGAGGTGCTTTGAAGAGCATAGGAAAAAAACTAAATGTGGATGTAATTAAGGATCTATACCAAAACATCTGGAGCATATGTACAGATTTCCATGTCTCTGCATAATTTCTATATCATGACACACCCCACTGTATTCAGTAACGAGCTCAGCCTGATTATACAGTACACCATATTATTAAAAAGCTGGTACATACAGTACATACTATTACATTTGTAGCACTGAAAATACATACATGTCTTCCAAAATTATACTTGTACATGTAATTGAACCTTATCAGTCTCTCAACATTTAACCTGTACTTACATAAAGGATGTTACAATGATTAGCGTTGGGATCAAACTCCATCTTAGACAATGAATACATCCACATGTGCTTTAATAACCCACATATTCACAGAAATCCAGTTTCAAAAATGAGAGGCAATGGGATATTGGTCTTTGAGAAACCAGTTTACGACATTTAGATTTTTCCACGAATAACCCGGTTATGTGGTTATGAGGATTTCGTCATTTGTGCATGTCCGTTGCATTCAGTTAGCCTGCACACGTCCATGAAAATGGAGGAAGCATTCAGAAAGATACATTTCCTGAAAGGCAAGGTAAGTTTATGTTGAAGAGCTAAATGTACAGTGCGAAGTGCAAAGCTCAACAGCACAATCTCAGGAGACACAGGCACCATGTTTGAAGCTCATTTTGAATCAATGGTGTCCACTTTATCTTCTAAACTACAAAGCCAAAGAAATTCACAATTGCTACTAGGTTTGAGAGGCATGTTTCATGTCTTCCATGCTGTTTTGTACAGAAAAAGTTTAAAGGAGGACACCAAACACTCTGATTAAACTTTAAACACTTTCAGTCCTTGATAGAATGCCGTATTTTCCACACTTTAGCAAGCAATATGCAAGTACTGAATGGTGCTTACAATCTTTTATGAAGTTTTACTTCGAAATTTTTGAAAGAGAAGGAACAGCCATACATAAATTTTACGGGAATAGCTAATGTTCATTTTATCAATTTACTGCGTATTGATGTCATTAAAACAATTTCGAAAAACTAATGTTGAACTTGCCTCCTATTCAGTATGGTGCCATTTCATTACAATGAACATTCCAGACCACTTCATTTATATAATAAAATAAAAATAGTTCTATATTTCTACAAATGGACTGTTATCATAATGCGATTAAACTAGCAATTTTTTAATTTGCATTTGAACGACACAATATCAAAGTAAGCACTATGACGTTTGTTGGATGTAAAAATGTCAAAGCTGCATATAAGGGCTATGCTTTTCTTAATTGATTTTTTTAAATAAAGGAAAGAAAAACTTTCACCAATTTGAATAAAAAGTCAAAAAAGGAAGAAAGAACACCCCACTGGCCCCCGTGCCAGTGAGTGGTAGATTGTTAATGATGATAATGATAGAACTTTTGACTCTAGGGGGAAATTTGCCTTTTTACAGAAGCTCGATAGATAGATAGATAGATAGATAGATAGATAGATAGATAGATAGATAGATAGATAGATAGATAGATAGATAGATAGATAGATAGATAGATAGATAGATAGATGGTTGTCTGAAAGTCCTCAGTGTTAGTGTGTCAGAGAGAGGATGTGCAGCATTGTTCATAATGGCACTAAGCTTGTATGGTGACTATGTCCCTTTGTAACAATTTAGATGATTCTACATTATCTGCACTTCAACCTAATTTGGCATCATCTGCAAACTTAATCAGCTTACTTATTAAATTCTTGTTCAGATCTTTTATGCATTTCAAAGAAGGCAGTGACCCCAGCACACCATAACCCTTTGCTTTCTGTGTTTGAGCCAGTTTTATACCCACCAACACACCGTGCCATGAATTCTCACTTATTTTATTTTGATGCCCAACCTCTCTTGTGGGACCTTATGAAATTCCTTCTGAAAATCAACCATATACTTTTGTTGTTTCTTCATAGTATTCCAGAATATTAGTTAAACACGACCTCCCTTGTCTGAACCCATGCTGACTGTTCATTAAAACTCCTGTTCTTGCCATGTGTTTCTCTTTTCCTTAATAATTCCTTCCATTAATCTACCTCTGATGCATGTTAGGCTTACAGGTCCATAGTTAATCAGATCTGCCACATCATTCTCTTTATTTAAATAATAATATTTTCCATTTTCCAGTCCTTAGCAATTTTCACAATACACAGTGACTTTATAAACATATGCATCCGGGGTTTATGTATTGTCACACATGTGCACATGGGAGACAGCTTAGGGTTTGAATAACTGTGATTACCTGCCGAACCAGGGGTTGGCGTTGTCCTATAATGTTTCCTCTCTTTCTCCCTCTGCAGACCAGTAGACTGACCTTAACACTGTTGACGTCACTTCCGTTTCCCACTCCACTGGACCTGCCCCTTCCTGTCTTCCAGCCAAATAATCCACCATCTTTCTCATTGTTATCAGTTCTGTTTTGAGTTCTTGTGTTGTCTTTTTTTATTTTTTGCTGCACAACTCCAAGTGTACAGGAACCCAAACTCTTTATCCTTGTCTCGTGTTTTATTCACAATATACATCACTAACCTCTTTAAGCAATCAAAGACAAGTTTTAGAAGAAGATGAGAAAGATAGCAGATTCTTCGTGTCACTGACCACCAGCCACCCTCTTAATATAACACCTCTAACTTTCAATATTCAGCCCCTTTGATTGCCAACATTAGTAATATATTGTAAAAAGAGGACTTCCATGAGTAAAGAAAGAGCTTTCCAGTTTGAAACCAGTTCTGCTTTTGTAAGCAAGAGGTTTGTTGAATTATTGGCGTCCTTTCTTTTCTTCATAATAAAGTAAAACAAGGGATGGTCTCTTTAAGAGGTAAAAGATGCTGTGCTCTACGTGTCTCTGTAGTTACATTCAGCTCTGTCACTTAAAAGGCATCTGAGATTTTGAGGTGCATCACAGGATGGGTTTGTGGTTTTATGATTCTTTTGTGGTTGCTTTGTTAACTGTGCTTCAAATGATGCCTTTTGTTGTATGTCTGGTGCTCTTTTTCTGTTTGTTTAAGGTCCAGGATGGTCTTCGTTGGTATCTGCCTTGTAGGCAGTGGTTCACTCATAGTAACTCGCATAAACACCCTCACATAAAGATAAATGTAACTATTTTTTAAATTAATAGTAGTTTTAACCTAATATAAAGTCAGTGAAACATATGAAAGAAAACTAAAAGGGTAACTATACCATTCATACCACTGTGAATGGAAAATTTTTACATATAATTAGACATACATCCAATGTGCAGAGCAATTTTTAAATAAATTCAACTTTGCCTAAATTAAAATAAAAATATGGAATAATGCTATTAAATTAATATAAGATGTAGCATCTTTAAAATTAAAAGTAAACAGAGTAAGACAGTCTCATGAAAGAATGTAAATGAAAACACAGAACAGAGAGCTGTCAAATTGCTAATTTAGTGCCATATTTGAGAATGAGCCGAGTTTCATAAAAAGTTCCAAGTGTTAATTAATGTAACAATACAGACATAATTACAATGAATATGAGAAATTCAACAAATTATAATGTGTTTTGTTCCTGGGGTAGGTGAATATGCCCTTTGTTTTATGCACAGATGTGGGATAAGATACGTGTCTGGGGCTCCACTTGAACAATCAAAGATTAAGATTCTTCAGCATTGTTTATCGGTGGAATTTCCCTTGCTTGTTCACTTGCTAAGTTATTCAGCCGTCCACATACTGTAGCTTGAATGTGAAGTTTAACTGCTAATATTAATAACTGAGACAAAATGCCACAGGATCTCATGCCAACAGCACGGATGGTGGCTGGGAGATGAAAGAAATTCTTTGATGGCTTAAAGAGGGCTCTGACAGAAAAGTGCTTTAGGCAATTTGGAAGCAGAAGAGAAAGATTAACAGCTGAACAAGTAAAGAAGATCCAAATGCTTACATAAATGAGGCTCAAAGGTAAAGCATGGAATCGACTGGCGGTTTGCATTTATTGGGCTTGGAGGCCTATTGCCATTCCTCTAAGAGTGCTAGTTATGAAAAACATTCATTTTAATATAACATAAAGTGCACCCACAGCTATACAACAAATAAGACTGATTAAATTTACAATTCAGTTTTCAAAAATTGTGACTTTCATATTTGGTAATATACAATTTGCCTTTTATGTAAGTATAGTTATTTAAACTCTCACAGAATCTCTTCTAAAAACAACAATATGATGTTCTCTTTTGTTATAGCTTCTGCACAAAAGGCTACGCATCATGAATTATGAGAGTTATCATCTCTTTTAACTTAATGATTGCAACCATCTGCTCATGGCTGTAAAGTAAACTGTGAGCCAACGTATACTGTGTAGCATGGAGGAACCTAGGCTTTCTCGACTACCTATAACTTACACCAGGGACGACTAGTTTACTTGATACACCATAACGATACGCTACGATAATTTATTGCACATATATAAACCATATTTTATATATATGGTTTATATTGGGTGCATATTTATGAATATGTGCAATGAATTGTAAGACTTTCTTCTATTCAAGGTTTTATATTTTGTGAAAGGTTAAGGGTCTCGATATTTTTGGTGTTCTATAATATTGTTGGAAATCATAATGTATTCTAGTTATACTAATATCTTGATCAATATAGTTCTTTTTCCTGTCTTGTGTGGATTGCTGCCGGGAAAGGACCTAACCATCGTCATCCTGAAAGAGATTAGGCACGTCTGAGGATGTTATGTGTTTTTATGCAAAAACAGAGTTAGATACATTGTGACCAAAAGTGCAATTATCTTTCCAACTTCTCAAACAGATGCTAAGCTGTGCAGAATAAACCTCAATTCACAATCCAGTGCTTTTATAAACATAATGTCTGCTGAAGCAACTACAGTTTCTACCAACTTAGCCCAGGAGTTCCTGTCATCAAGTGGAAAGACAGCAGTAGAAAAGCAACTTGTTAAACTTTACAATTAGAAAGAATATTGCAGAACACCTGAAAATTTTAAGCTAGCAACCTTTCACAAGAAATAAAAACTTTAAGAGAAATTCCCTCATACAGTATATAGTGAAGGGCTGTGTCAGTGTGCATCAACACAGGAACAAAGATAAAATGTTATTTCCATGCTGAAATGGAAAGAAAGCTGAAGACACAGCGTTTTGGCTGTAGTGCCTTCATCAGGTGTGCAACTGGAAAGGAAAGAGCAAGTAATACATTTTGGAGGGAGTAACACCAGGGCAGATGAAAGGAGACAAGGTGAGAGTAGGTGAGAAAAAGCTGCCATTACAGAAGAAAAAGGGATAGATTGAAATTGGTTATTAACATCTGCAGAAATATGTGATCCCAGTATGAGAATGAACTAAGCTTCGTCTGTTATATATATGTTCATTTTATATGAACATATACTGCACATAGGTCACTAGGCATCCCCTGTGGCTTTGCCTGCGTATTAGTGAAACAGGACAGTGAGGAGGGCCTCGCCCAGCTCTCTACTCCTGATGTCACTTATCCTCCTCCCCTTAGCCCGCAGCCTCTGTCTCGGATTAGTGTGAATAGATCGCTCCTGCAAGCGAACTATGATACTTAGCACAATGAGAGAAGCTGCAAAATCAACCGGAATGTTCAAGCAAATTATAGAAAAAAAGATCTAAATTCGTTAAGTAGTTACTGTATCTCGTTCACTAACTAAGCGGAGTTAAGGTTACGACCTGAGGCAGACGTGAGAGTGAGGAGGGCCCCGCAGCCTGATGAGTCTCTCTCGGATTTGCGCTAATAAATTGGTACCACAAGTGAACTTGTCGCAAAATCAACGGAATGTTCATGCAAATTATAGAAAAAAAAGATCTAAATCCGTTTAGTAGTTCTCTCGTGAAAAGTGGACAGACATAGAAACGGGTCTAAAAAACTATAAGAAATTTTGGACCACGAAATTTTTAAAACCGTTTCTTAGCGAGCACCTATGGGCCAAGGGTTACCTACTTTCCAAATTTCAAGTCCCAAGTCCTTATGGTTTGGGAGATTTCGTGATGAGTAAGTCAGTGGTATTTGGCTTATATATATATATATATAGATTAGACCAGAAAAGAACAAGGTTTCATAAGCAAGAGCCCTAACAATATATACACCCACCCTCAATATGAGAGTCACAGGAACAAAATGAGTCAAATGGCTCAGATGTCACCTCAGGTTTAAAAGGACAATCTGATGAAAAGTGACTTACTAGGATAAGCCATTCACGAATAAGAACAGAATATCAAGAATTAATAGAATGCTTCTACCTGTATAACAGCTAACCATGAGAAGAATGATGTGAGAACAATGGATAAATAAACAACCATCCTCCAGACTCACTGAGGAACTACTAGTCACCAAGTGTCAAAACACAGTGAAATAGAAGCTGTTGTAACAACTGGAGGCTGACTCACTACAAAGGACACTTGACCGGCAATATGACCCATAGGAAGCACGGGAAGCACATCTAGCACCCAGAGTGAAATGTGATAAGAGACCAACCTGTATGCCTGACTACTTACAGGCACAATTTCTAATATGAGGGGAATGATTGTGAATAAACAAAGCACTCTTAATCCCTAAACCAGATTACCTAGGCTAAGGAAAAAAAACAAACAGATAAAATAGGGTGCTGGCAGATACACTGACTATAAAATGTATTCCCTCTTATTGAAAAACATTTACATGTTCTTTATTTAATTTGGCTTTTTTGACACTGATCAACAAAATAAAAGACTCTCTAATGCCAGTGTGAGAAGAAGGTCTCTGAAAAGTGGATGAAAATAATTACAAATACAAAAAACAAAATAATTATTTGCATACGTATTCATCCCTTTCAATTCAGCATATCAATGTGTGATCAAGCAAATAGAAGACTAGTGAGGGAGACTGCAAGGAGTCCTATGAGATCTCTGAAGAACCAATAAGCTACAGTGGCTTAGATGGCAGAGACTATGCAGACAACAACTGTCACCTTGGTAGTATACCAGTCATACCATTATGGGAAAGAACAAAAAAAAAAAAACACACAGAAGGCACATGGGAGATTCAGATGCCTGCTGGAAGATGGTTCTGTGCTCTAATGAAGCCAAAATTAAACTATTTGGCCATCAGACTAAACAGCATATCTGGTGTAAGCCAAGCACTGCACATCATCAAAAACACACTATAAAGCACGGTGGTGGCAGCATTATGCTGTGGGGATGCTTCTTTGCAGTGGGCCCTGGAAGGCTTTTGAGAGTACTGAAGATGGCAAGATGAATGTAGCAAAATAACCAGGGAAATCCTGGAGGAAAACCTGGTGTAGTCTACAAGAAACCTGGAATCTGTTTTCCAGCAAGACAAGTATACAGCTAAAACTACCCAGGAATGGCTTAAAAACATACATTAATGTCCTGGAGTGGCTAAGACAGAGTTTAGATCCCAATCCAACTGAGAATTTGTAGCTGGACTTTAAAAAGCCTGTTTGCTTATGATGCCTGTGCAACCTGATGGAGCTTCGAGAAGTTCTGCAAAGTGAAAAAAGAATGGTAAAATGGCAGTGTCGAGATATGCAAAGTTTATGAAAACCTGTGCACACTGACTCAAGGTTGGAATGGCTGTCAAAGGTGCATCTACTAAATATTTAAAATTTGTAATTAATTTTGCAGAGATCTATATTCACTTTGTTTCTAAGAAGTCTTTTTCTGTTGATCAGTGCCAAACAACGGCAAATTAAATCCACTGTGATTCAATGTTATACAGTATAATAATAAAATGTGAAAACTTCAAAGGGGGTGAATACTTTTTATAGCAGTTGTACCAGTACAGTACTACTCACAATTCCCACTACCATGATAACTGAAACCAATGACTAAATACAGCATACACTATCTCATGTGTGATCCTAGAAATGCTTGGCTATAAGAGCAAAAAAAAAAGGCAGCTGCCGACAGTGTCCATTCAGGAGACTAAGACTATAAACTAAGATACAGATAACACACAGGGTTTCGGTAAGTTTGCCCAACTGTAGAATGGTGTAATGATCAAGACCCTAGTTACTAAAGTTAATAAATGGCCATCTTCTCCAAAGAGCTATCCATGGTGCAATATAATAATAACAACACATCAAGAGCTGATCCCCCACAAGATGAAGCCCAAGAGTACTGGAAGAATATACAGGATAAATAATCAACACATAACAGAAATGCGCAGAGGCAAACAGATCTCAAAACAGACCCTTGTGATATCCTAAAACAGGATCTACTCAGCATCACCGTAACAGACACTCAAGAATGGGTACCGACATAAAGAGCTAGAAAGCACCAGTCCTGGAAATGACAGGCCTACTGTTTAAAGAAAACAGCAAATACATTATTCTTTGTACAGTAAAACTGCCAGTATTAAATGAACTCTTTTGTGTTTATAAGGTCCTGCTCCATAAATATAAATAGTGCTAATTTTACTCTTGTTCTGTCATGGTAGGGTTACTAAGGTGACCATGTTTCACTTTCAGATTCTTTATTGCGTAGACCATAACAGAATGCCTCAGATCCCACACCCTTACTGCACTGTCAGGGTTGACTGCTACTGTAGTTCAATACTTCCCCCTTTCTTTTACATTTGCAACCACAGGCAAGGAGACATATTACCACATCAGGCAGGAGAAAACGTTACAAATTTATTCATAAATTAACTTAAGGCTTTCAATACTGCCCAAACAACAACAACAATTAATTTCTTGTATAGGCGAAAATCACAAAATGAATGCCTCAATGGGTTTTAACAGGCCCTGTTTTTGGCAGCCCCCCCAGCCTTGACTCCCTAAGAAGACAAGAAGGCAATTGAGAGAGAGACCCCCTTCTTTGTAGGTTGGGTGTGTAATGGGTGTCAAAAAATGGAGTAAATACAATACACAAAACAGAACACACTTTTCACGGAGCTATATTGCCATGTCAGAAATACAATACAATGTATAAACAGATTGACAATGAGTGTTAGCAAAATAATACAACTTGGATAACAGTCTACCAGGTGTTTCTCTGTCTGTTTTGGGCTCTGGTCCAACGTGGTCCTGCATGGCCCTTGGATGGAATGGCAGAAACAGGAAGCATGGCCTATCTGCATAGGGTAGCCGAGAGCGAGTGTTCAGTTGATGTCACAAGGAAGCTCCCCGCTTACACGACTCTGCACGACTCAGACAATTTGTTCTCTTATTAGCTCACACTGTAAGGAGACGCTTCTAAACCAGGCAATGCAAGTTCGAAACTGATCACAGGCAATCCTCCACAGTGCAAATCTTTAAACTGAGATGTTTCTTGGTATGAATTCACAGCAATACAACTTGTACCAGCACAGATGAACCAATTACTAACTAAAAGCTTCCACTCTGACTTGTTAGTACATGATAGGAAACTCCTAATTATGAAAGACCTCCACAATGGAACTGTACCATCTAATTATCAACAAATCATGTGCTGCTCACAATGTCTAGGGTCATAGCCATCAAGGTGCATAGTCGTATGTGTCAATACATGAGCACAGCTCAGACCGGCGTTCAAAGCATCAGTTCCTGACAGACAGAACAGTCATCTAGTACGCTACTGTAGACTCAGAAAGACCAATGTAAGCACAGCCAGAACTAAATACAAGATACACACATTTGTTCTTGAATGTCTGTAACTATACAATGAACATAAAAATCAGAGATTAAAGCTGAAAAATGTATTCCAGAATTACAAAGTCAAGCAAGTAGCAACTTTCCAACATAAAAGGAAAATCAGGCTCAGACTCCAAAATCAAGCATATCCCAAGCTCAAAGATCACACAATTGCTATTTCTCTTTTATTTTTTTCCAAAAATAATATCAGAATCTTCACTAGCTAAAGTAAAGGTCCAACATGGAGGCTTTCCACTCCACATGCCTTTGTTCAAAATGATGTCCATGAGTCACACACAGACATAGCACTGAATCATTTAAGCAAATAATATTTCAAAATAATGAGACAAGTGAAGAATTTGGATTCATAATTTTGAAGATGAGTTATTTTTCAAATGACACAGATGCTTTACATGTTTAATACACATGCGGAAGGCTATTTTTTCACAATATATACTATTGGAATATCTAAATTTTGATTCAGTGTTGACAACTTCTACAGAAACTGGCAAAAAATAAAAATACATTAGTGTAAATAACTGTGCAACATAATGGATATGTTTTAACTAATTGCAGTATTTATAGGAAACAGCCATACCTCCACCCTTCTTCCAGTAGACTTTCACTTGCAACAGGCCATCTTGGTAGAAAGGTGCCCCAATTTCAAGAGGATTTGTCAGTCTTTTGGCTGGATTAGAACTTAAAGCATGCTCACTTTTTCTCATTTTTGGCAATCCAGGAGAATGCTCTTCTAAAAAGTAAGAAATAGAAAATATGTTCAATTTATCTTAATAAAATGAAACCATATTACTTTCAGGTCAACATGGAAACAGCAACATTTGTGTACTTAACCCCAGTATCATTTTGTGCAGCATAAGAAGAGCATGACACATAAGAAGTAAAATAGTTAGATCTGATAAGAGAATGGAAGATGTGAAACTTGAAAGTACTTCTTATGAGAAGGACTTAGGAATTGTAGTGGACTCATCACTATCTACATCCAGACAGTGTACAGAAGCCATTAAGAAGGCTAACAGAATGTCAGGTTATATAGCACCCTGATGTGTGGGGTACAAGTCCAAGGAGGTTATGCTGAAGCTTTATAACACGCTGGTGAGGCCTCATCTGGAGCACTGCTTGCAATTTTGGTCTCCAGGCTACAAAATTACCGTATTTTTTGCTCCATAAGACGCACTTTTTTTTCCTCAAAAGAAGGGTGGAAATGTCTGTGCGTCTTATGGAGCGAATATTGCGTCACAGACCGTGATGTGTATTACCTGACAAAAGTCAGCATCCAGGGGTAGAGGGTGACAATCAGCTGTTAATGGCGACAAAATTCACCGTTATGTTACAGCCATTCCATCTCTGCTTGGAGGAATGTTAGACTCATTGACTCGGCATCTAATCCTTGAGTGTGCGTGAGTTACGAAACGTAAACAAATGTAAACAAAGACAAGATGGCAAAAAACATCTCACAAGGGAGCAAAGCGAGTACAGAAAACAAAATACTCAGTGGAGGATGTTCTGCGCATTATTGCTGAGTCAGACTCTGATTTTTCAGAATCTGATTTTGTTGAGAGTGATCAGAAGATGGAGCAAGAGAGTGAGGAACTGGCATCAGCTGATCGGACACCATCCGAAGCCGCCCCAGCTGAGTGCATTTGTGCAGCTGATGCACCTACGTCAAGGTTCGTGTGGGAGGAATACCTAGACATTGATCCGTGGGAGCCAAACTGGCTACCAGACTTCACAAGATAGCATGGTTTGCTGTTGGAATCGACAGATTACCAGCCGCTGGACTACTTCAGGCTGTTCTTTCCTGTGGCTGCCTTTCAGCTACTGTCAGACAAGACAAACAGGTATGCAGAGCAATTTTTTTGAATCGCGGGCTGCACTTGCACCGCATTCTCATTTTTCAAAGTGGAAACCCACAACAAAATATGAGATGAAGGGCTTTGTGGCATTACAAATAGAGATGGGACTAGACTTTGTCACCTGGTGGCTTTGGACATGTTATGCCGCATGATAGGTACGTGGTCCTGCAAAGTGATTGTGAGCAACTGAGTTTCATAAATTCTGACACTAGTGATGAGAAGTTCTTGGGGTTTCCAGAAAACTAGAAGAGTGCTTGAACCTTAAAGTCCCTCCTCATTTGTTAATGACAGTGACGATGGTTCTTAATACCGCTGTTGACTTTACATGGTTGAAATATTATTGTGCTATATTTTTTTTAAATATATTAGTACACCGTTTGGTTCAGAATATTTTTTCCTTCTCTAAACCTAGGTGCATCTTATGGTCAGGTGTGTCTTAAGGAGTGAAAAATATGGTACATAGCAGCACTAGAAAAGGTCCAGAGAAGAGCAAATAGGCTCATTCCAGGGCTACAGGGGATGAGTTATGAAGAAAGATTAAAAGAGCTGAGCCTATGCAGTTTAAGCAACCAGAGATTATGAGGTGACATGATTGAAGGGTTTCAAAGAGAAGAGAATTAGTAGAGTGGACTGAGACAGCTACTTTAAAATTCAACAAGAACACGGGGGCACAGTTGGAAATTTGTTAGGGGTAAATTGTGCACAAACATTAGGAAGTTTTTCTTCACACAGAGAAATATTGAAACATGGAATAAGTCAAGTAGTGTGGTAGGCAGTAGGGCTTTATTCTAGGTACATTCAAAACTTGACTTGATGTTATTCTGGAGGAATTAGGTGAGAATAGAATCGGTTAGCTTTGTTGGGCTGAATGGCCTGTTCTCGTCTCATTTTGTTCTAATGCTCTAATGTGACAGTGAATTTCTGATATTCTCTGGCTAATGGGCCAGTTCTTGCCTTGTGCCCAAAGCTTGCTGTAGTTAGACTCCAGCTTTCCTGTGACCTTCCCCAGGATAAGTGGGTTTGAAAATAGATGGGTGGAATGTGTAACTTTCTGATCAGTAATATTATGTATATTTTCTGTTTTACTGTACTTGTATCATAATTTCCCTGTAAATGTATACATTGGATAAAGCAATATTAATGTATCATTATCCTATGAAAATTGTAATGGTAATTAATCTCTGTGTCACTACTCATTGACGAGTGTGAAGCAAATTAAGCAGGAATAATTTTAAGATGAAATATTGATTTTATAAATTGCCTTGAGTAAAGTAATATAGCATAAAAATAAAGAAGACTATTTAACTGTGCAGCATTTACATATTATGCATACATACAGTAACTATTTAAAATGAAGAGAAGTCAAGTAATCTACTGTATAACAATGAATTCTAGCCAGATCACAACAGGAGAGAAGAAAACAAAAACTCTGGTTAAAAGTGTTCCTGGGGATTTAACACCAGGCACAATGAGTTACCTTTCCGGTTGATTAGCACAAATGGACCCTTTTTCCCTTTCCGAGTTTGTGATAATACAACACACTACAAGCTGAAATTCATAAATATAGTGCATAATGATGGTCTGATGCTATGTCTATGGTCATTGAAGGTTTCAGGCAACTCTGACATCCAGATATTGTAGTTTGGTTAAAACAGCAGTAGGACTAAGTGTGGTAAGTAAAACAAATTCATATCAACACCACCAGTTATGCTAATGCTACTGTTATAATGGCAGTTTTTATTAAAAACATGTTTAGAAAGGCACCAGAACTTTCTTTCCAGCTGAACCTGATTTTCTTTTTCATTTCTGGAGCCTCCAGTTGCTACAGCACACATTGCATTCTCTTCTACTTCTTTCCATTAGTAATATTGCTGTAAATGGCTCTGTATAAGGCACTCTATAAAAGGTCTTAAAAGATGATTGGCATACTTTATGGAAAGTATCAGTCTGCAGGTCTTACTTGTATTATTTGCTCTCATTGTGTTGAACTGGAGAGAGACTTTGGCACTTTTCAGTCGCACTTGTCCCCAGTATGTTACTGCTTGCAGTTCCACCATATAGCTGTTGTTGGGCTGGAGACCCTCCAGATCCACATAGTTTTGGGACTGTAATGGGATGAAATAAGAAAAAGAAAAAAAGTTACGGTGTGACGCAGATTCATAATGATTATATCTTATTAGACACAGGCCTGTGGTCTGTCAGTGTCACTCAACTGCTATTCTGTGGAATGCTCCTTTGGCACTTCTAGAATGTTCTGACAAATGGGTAGAAAGAGAGAAAAATGGAGATATAATGCCACAGCATCTGTTTGCCTTCCTCTGTTGGCCAAGCTGCCACGTTAGGGCCCATTTGCTTTATATGGATCTTGGCTAAATTTTTTAAATTACGCATAACCAGAAAATGATTACATTGTGCCATTACACTTGCTTGGTGATAAGCCATTACAAATCCACATGTGTTTTAAACCAGGAAAATTCAATAAAGTCACATAAAGGATATTTATACTCAGTGGCTATTACACTAGGTCCACCTTCTGTATAACCTGTAGCTTGAGGACACTTGAAAAGTTTAGTTTTTGTTTGACCAAAGGATACAATGGACAACACATGTAATGTAAAGGATCTTGACCACCATGGTTTAATTGTTGGTGTAAGATGTGGAGGTTCCAGCATCTCAGAAACAAATGTCCTCCAGGGATTTTCATACACTGTGTCTCTAGAGTATACAAAGCATTGTAAGATACACAAAAGACAACCAGTGACTGGGAATTTGGTGTCTGAAAACACCCTCTACAAGCTATAGCTGTCCTCTTTTGGCAATCACGTTGCAAAAATGTTTTTGTTACAAATTTGTAAAAGAAAGGACACAACAATGCCAGAAGTCAGAGAACAAAAGACCAGGAATGGATCATTCACAAGGTAGAAGGCTTAGATAAGATCAGGAACACAGAACAGGTCAGGTCACCAAGGTGAAGTCAGTGTATCAGTCGTCAAAGCAGAACAGGATTCAAAGTCAAAAAAGCAGGGTCTTGACGTTAACTTCGACTGAGCACCCCTAACTAACGCTAAGGCAAAAGTCAATTTGCAATGTTTCTTTTCAGATCAAAACTAGGACATAAAACCTTGCACAAGCACAACCTTGTCATCTTATGTAGGTGAGCCATGATGACATATGATTTCACATGACTCATGTGACCCAAGTAGGCAGCAGTAAACAATGGTCATGAAAAATAAACAGAAACTGTTACAGTCCAGGAAGCCAAATGATGTCGAGGTGATGCCACCAAACACAACGATAAAGAAGTATTAATAACATTTTAACAGCCTACAACACAAAAATGAGAAATATAGATACACACCAATTTTTGCAACAGTGGCCTGGTCTGAAAAATCACGACTTTTGCGACAAAATGCTGATGAGGAGTCGGAATTGGGTAGAAACGGCATGATTCCATGATTTCGTCCTTCCTTGTGACAATGTTCTCAAAGAACTCATGTTTTGTTTGGAGGCTAAACAAGGTCCTTCCCAGGGCTGTACCAAATAATATGGCCAGTGAGTGTATAAAAATAATAAAACACTAGCATTTCCACGCATAACACATTTTAGATAAGGCTTTTTGTGTAAATATTCAGTATACAGACCTAGAGCACTAGCCCATTCACACTCTCTATAAAATACAATTTGGATAAAAAAAATTGTAATGTTTTTGTTTCCTTGTAGTTTAAAAATGCCGCGAATGATAAGTCTAGAAGTTTGCCCACTCATAACTCTGTTAAAGCTTTAAGATTCAGGAACAATGATACAAACAGGGCTGCATGATTCAGACTGTCTGCCATTTAGTTCATTTCAATGTATTGTAATAGAGCATGGGCGGCACGGTGGCGCAGTGGGTAGTGCCGCTGCCTCGCAGTTGGGAGACCTGCGGACCTGGGTTCGCTTCCCGGTCCTCCCTGCGTGGAGCTTGCATGTTCTCCCCGTGGGTTTTCTCCGGGCGCTCCGGTTTACTCCCACAGTCCAAAGACATGCTGGTTAGGTGGATTGGCGATTCTAAATTGGTGTGTTTGTGTGTGTCCTGCGGTGGGTTGGCACCCTGCCCGGGATTGGTTCCTGCCTTGTGCTCTGTGTTGGCTGGGATTGGCTCCAGCAGACCCCCGTGACCCTGTGTTCAGATTCAGCGGGTTGGCAAATGGATGGATGGATGTAATAGAGCATTCTTTTGGGTGTGCAGGTTTAGAACACTGCAAATTTACAAATTAAACAAAGCATTAATATTCTCTAAAACATCATGCTGCGATTCAACTTTAATAACAATATGTATAAAGCTATGAAACATGTTTCAAAGTTTCTAGAAGTAACACAGTCTAAGCACCCTAATTAGTACTAAAGATGAAAACACGAATGATCTGTGTACACAAACACACTCTTACTTAAGAAAAGTCAGCTATATTTACTCAAACTGTTGCTGCTTTTTCTTTTAAAAGTAATCACCCTACCCCTGCAGTTGTCTTTCTCCTTTTTTTCTTGGCTGGCACCATGGATTTCCCACTGACAGTCCAGCTCCAGAAGACTTTATAATGGTGCACAGGAATATCCGGCTCTTCTGGCAGATCCCAGGTGATTCTTGCTGTCAGAGAGCCATCTGCAGTGGTGCTCATGTTGCTGATCCTCAAACTGGAAGGTGTAGGGGGAGCAGAGGGATCTGTATACAAAGAAGAGAAAGAAGGGTGGGAAATTAAATAATAGCAATCGTTAGAGATAACTTTACCAATAAGATACATGTTTTTAACTCTTGATGCTGTGATCTGCATTTGTGCTTACTTGAACAAAATGTGATGATTGATACTGACAGAAGTGAGACATAGACATAAAAACCGGTACTAGAGGTGCTGCTTTGTGCCAAACACTGTTAGAATATATTCCTACCATCCATACGCCTCTATTGAAAAAGGCACATTTCTGATTTTTACTGATTTTACTAATCTGATAGAATTGTGCCCTGAGGACTGCTATTACATTAGCACACCGCAGCACTCTGGCTGTGGAGGTGGGATCGCCATGGTTTTTAAGAAGTTATTTTTATGTCACTGTGTTACTACCATTTCATATAAGACTTTTGAACTTCAGATTGTTAAAGTTGGGTGTGTATCCCGAATACATTGTAGTTTAATTTATCGCGCACCTGGTGTGATTTGTCCTTTTCCTGGTGATTTTCAAGATTTTGTAACCACCATTATTAAGCTGGATAGAATAATAATGCTTGGTGACTTTAACATCCATTTAGATAACATTTTATGTAGTGTGGCTTCTGAATTTTTGTGTATCACCAACTCTTTTAATTTTGTACAACATGTTGTTGGCCCTACCTATAGCGGGGGGCACACATTGAATTTGTATTTTTCATATGGAGTTACCTTGAATGATGTTACTATTTGTCTTCTTAGAGAGTCAAGGCTGGGGGTCTGTCAAGAGGCAGGGCCTGTTAAAGCCCATTGCGGCACTTCTTGTGTCATTTTGGGCTATACAAAAATAAATTGTATTGTATGTAATCTTTAATGATCATAAGTGTGTTTTGTTTGACTTGTCCTCTAATTTAGAGTTGTCACCTTTTGTTAACTCTTGGTGTACTTGTTTCATTAATGAGTCAGTGACTAATCAGTTTGTTGATTTGATTTGACTTCCTGTTTGTTTATTCATTATTTTTATTGGTTTTGTTTATGTTTTGTTTTAACTGTTGTATTTGCATTGTATTGTTGTTCAGCATTCTGTGACCTTTTGTCTGTGATGGGCGCTATATAAATAAACTACTACTACTACATTTCTGAAGATTGAAAAACCAATGTGTAATTTAATAAAGAGGGTGGCATTGTTGCCTCAGTGATGCAGTGTCCTGTGTTTGCCAATCCTTTCTCTAACTGGAGTTTACACATTCTTCCAGACTCTGGGTGGGTTTTCTCCCAGTTTAATTTTCCCATCTTCAAAGACATGCATTTTAGGTTAATTGGAAATTCTAAATTGACACTCTGTGAGTGTGAGTGTAAGAGATTTTGTAAGTGGGGCATACAATGGCATTGGACACATCTTGGGCTCATTCCTGTTTTGTGCTAAGTGCTCTTGGGATCAACTGAGCAAGTCTGAGAATATAATATAATATAATATAATATAATATAATATAATATAATATAATATAATATAATATAATATAATTCTAAGCCTAACAGTGCAATGATTTTGTGCAACGATTTTATGTCACATTTTTTGTCACCCTTTAAATTGGGCTTATTTTAAAACCTACATATATATGTTTGGTATCATTCTTTTCAGAATTTATCAAACTATAATGTGATGTTGTTAGATTCTTATTCCGTTTTTAAATTATGAACTAAAATATGAAGAAAGTCATGGTTTTTAATATCAAGAAAGTCTTGGTTTTTATTTTTGATCGAGTAAACTTTCTTTCACAGGAACATTTTAAAAAAATTATCTATTCATAACACCAATGTTTGTATTGAGGTGATTTTGTTAGCTGAAGGTCGAGTTACGATGACCCATTGCATACCACTTTAGTTTTCACGTGATTTTTCCTGTTATTTAAATTAATCATTTTTTAAAAAAGAATGTCACTTAAAACGAATGGGTCGTTTATTTACTCTCTTATAAATACTCATCAAGCATAGTGGACTTCAGTTTAACAGATATACTCCAATCAATAGGAGAGTAAATATTTTATTCTCATTTCATGATTTTTACTCCGTTAAATAATAATGAATTTTTCTTTTACATATTTGTAGAACTTCGTGATTTTTGACTCCAATAAATAATAATTTTTCTTTTATACATTTACAGATTTTACTAATATTCTTGTCGCAACTGGGGGTTGGGTGCCAAAGGCACCAGGGAGCTTGGCCCCCCTAATATAATATAATATAATATAATATAATATAATATAATATAATATAATATAATATAATATAATATAATATAATATAATATAATATTCTGCCTCCCTAATCCAGGTCATGACCATAAGTGGCAGCAATCTGTCCTGATGGCAACAGTCAGAATACAGAAATCAGCCCTGGACAGGACAGATGTCTAGCTCACTGCTGGCTAATGCACATACCCATGATTGAAGATAAATGAAGACAAGCACATCTTGTTTGGATGTGAGAATATGCAGACTTCACACAGGCTACAAACAGATACAAGATTTGTACCTATGACATGACACTGGATTGCTGTTTTACCACTTTGTATTGTATTATATTACACTAGAGCAACACAAGGACTTTCGGTTCTCAAATAAACAGGGGATGTATAGAGCAAGCAGTACGCAGGAACCCAGGTCACTCAGCTGAGAGTGGGACTTTGTCTTGCTTTCAGAGTGTGTATTTTATACGTGATAAACATGATCAGTTGGCCTGTACAACACAATTCACTGTGAGCAGCTGTTGCCATGTTTCTCTCTCTGTCAGCTATGTCACACGAACGCACATCTGGTGGGTGGTGCAAGCACTTCTCACGAATCACAGCACCAGCGATCTGTCCGCTAAGGTTATTATAATGTTTTTCACTGCCATCTGACATACAACAACATGATATCAAAAGTGTGATTTCTTCCTTCCTATAGAGAACAGTGCAACTTTGAGGTAATAAGTGAGTAAAGGGAAACTAAGTAATCTTAGGGCTCTTATTTGTGCAAGTAATTTAAAGTGAGTAGCTGAGCCCATGAATTGGCTTGAGGACGATTATGAGATGTCAGATGAGCAGTTATTTATCTGTAATAAAAACAATGACCAAATCTGATTTGAAACGAGCCTATTAATTTTGCTAATTTCCACCTGAAACTCATTTTAGGTGGTTAAGAACACAGATGATTGTTCCTCAATCAGGAAACTAAAGATTGTAACCTCAGAAAGACAAATTAGCATCCCTTTCTTTTCTTTCAAGCTTAGAAAATGATGATAAGGTTACAGGTAAAGTTAAAATGATATTCTAGTGGTGTGTAAATGGCCACAGACTGGGCTGATTTATTAGAAGTACACATTCCCTCATTGGGTGGCTCTCATTTGTTTCCAAAAAATAATAACAATCTAATGAAAAACTCTTTGTCCATCTAATAAAGGTCATGAAAGCGCCATGGCTTTAGGCAGATGGATAATTTTCATTTTTTTTTTACCTTCAACTACAAAAACAGTATATTGTGTCAAAGAAGTATTTTTTATGGGAAGTTTTGGAAGCCTCATTTTGAATGGATGGCCTTTTGCTACAGTATATCATCTTCAGTTGTTAGTAGATAAAAAAAATAATTTTAGATGTTTTGTTTAAAATTTTAGTGCTATGCACATATTACAGACCAGTAAAGCAAAGAATGTTGCAAATGTTATAAAATGGCATCTCAAACTGATAGAGAGATTTAGAAATTAATCTTTGTTGTGTACCCAAGAGTATAAAAAAGAAAGGCACTGTAATTTTTACATTTTTGTGAGAGAAAGTTTTAAAAAAATCATTATTTAAGTCAAAACACAAAATTTGATAATAACTTTTTAGTTATGTGGGACTAATAGAAAGACTGCTGCACAAAATGATGATGTGACTGGTTTTAAAACTGTAATGTCCAGCTCTACCCTTAGTGGGCAGAGTAGAGCTAAATATATTTACCCTGTTCATTCTTCAGTTTTATGAACCTGATTTTTCATTATGGACTTGCAACAGGCATATTATCCTAGCAGTACAAGGAACAAAGCAGGAACAAGCTCTGGAATGAACGCCACTCCATCAAGGTCCACACTTACACATGTAAAACCACTCCCATCACGTCAGTTCAGACATACCTAGGAACCACATATGCACATCGTTGAGACATTCAAGGAAACTGACATAACTGGAGAAAATGAAGTGGTATTCTTCTTGTAAACTTTACCTTCACAAGTAATACATAAATGCAAAGACCCCTTAATGCATGTGCTAAACGTTCAGAGAACACCTTCACTTTCTGTACACTTTACTGTGTTGTAAATTTAATTTTAAATCAAGAAATTGGCCATTTTTGCTCATCAATCTACACTCAATATCCTATAATGATAAAGTGAAAATATGTTTTCAGAAAGGTTTGCAAAATTATTAAAAATCAAAAACTGAAATCTCTCATTCATAAATTCAGTACTTTGTAGAAGCATCTTTAGCAGAAATTACAGCTTCTTCTTGGGTAAGTCTCAGCAACCTTTGCACCCCTGGATTTGTGCAGTTTATCCCATTCTTCCGGCAGATCTTCACAGCCTCTGTTAGATTGAATGGGAAGCATCTGTAAACTGCCATCTTCAGGTCTCTTCACAGATGTTCTATGGTGTTTAAGTCTGGGCTTTGGCTGGGACACGCAAGGACTGTCAGAGACTTGACCTGAAGCTACTCCAGCGTTATCTTGGCTGGATGGTTCTGGTTATTGGTGTACTAAAGGTGACCTGTTGACCCAGTGTGAGATGGTGTGCACTTTGGTGCAGATTTTCTTCAAGGATCTCTCTGAATTTGGCTGCATTCATCCTTCCCCAAATTCTGACCTGTCCCTGCCCCGGAGAAGGTCCCCCCACAGCATGATGCTGCAACCACCATGCTTCACTGTAGGGATGGTATTAGGCAGGCATGTTTACCACCAGCCATAGTACTTGGAGTTCTACTCAAAGGGTTTAACTTTTGTCTCATCAGATCAAAGAATCTTTTCCCTCATGCTCTCAGTGTCCATCAAAAACTGTCAAATGTTTATTTTCTCCAGAGTGGCTTCCATTGAGCTACAAACACCTGATTAACAGAGTGCTGCTGAGATAGTCCTTCCAACAGGTTCTCCCATCACAGAACAAAGGTCTGTTAGAGTGACCATTCAGCTTTTGATCAACTCCCTGACTAAGGGCCCTCCTTGCCCAGTTACCCAGTTTGGCCAGATGGACAACTCTAGGAAGAATCCTGGTGACTTGAAAATTTTCCGTTTCATACTTTTTGAGGCCACTGTGTTCCTGTGAATATTTAAAACTTCAGAAATGCTTTTATACCCTCACATTGATCTATGCCTTATCACAGTTTGATCATAGTGGTCTGCACAACATTCATTAGACTTAATGGCCTGGATTTTTTTCTTGACATACTTTGTGAATTGTGGGACCACATATACACAGGTGTGTGTCTTCCTAAATGACGTCCAATCAATTTAGTTTGCCACAGGAGAATTCCAATCAAGTTCTAGACACATCTCAAGTAGAACTAAACCAAAGAGGATACACCCAGCCACAGTTTGACAGAAAAGGGCCTGAATATTTATAGAATGAGAGATTTACATTTTAGATACTTTAATAAATTTGCAAATTGCCATTATAGGTTACTGAGTGTAGAATGATGAGCAAAAATTGTATGATGTATCCAAAATCATGTGCAGAAAACAAAGGGGTTGGAATACTTTCTGAATCCACTTTCCCTAATACAGTTGTATAATTATGGGGAGTCAGAGCCTATGCCTGACTCATGACCAGCACAAGACCAGCAAAGGTGCACAGCAATGGACACAAATGGTAAGTAGTGTGACCGCACTACTAAAATAACAATAAAAATTTTCAACAACTTAAAATACAAAGGTGACGCATACAAAAGTTGATAAACAAAGGCCTTTGATAACTTGCTTTTTCCATATATGTATCAGGTCTAAAATCAACTTCTGTTATGCCAGTCACTTTACCAGCTGGCAAGAGGGACTGTAACCAGCCCCCAAGCGTAGGGTTAACCAAACCAGGACCTGTGTGCATGCTCAAGAAACTGTAGTGAGGGTTGATAACATAAAGCAGAGAAACCACTGTCAAAACTGAAATGTTGAATTGTAAATTATGTTGAAAGAAAAATAGCCAGAAGTTGATAACCAAATGATCTACTATCATCAACACCTAAACCGTTAATGGAGTTAGGAGGAGAATAACTAAGAGTCAATGAGCAAATGACACTATCCACTAAGAGCTCACACACTGAATGTGTTCAAGGTAAGAATCCTTAATCTCAGATGCTACACTGAACGTGGTGCAGGTTAAAAAGTATAGCAATAGTGATGTGGCGCTTCGTGACTTCTGGGAATAATCACCTGGCAAAGTTGAAAGCAAGAATACATTTACCAGAAAACAGAACAGTGCACCCAAAAAAGTTGATCTGGAGCAAAATAAATTAGCAAGATGTACAAAACCATCACATCATAACAATTTCATGCTAAAAACAATTACCCAGCATCTCCAGTAAAAAAAGAAGCCCCCTATTTTGGATGGCTGTATCAGGATCAATGATTAACATACTATCAGACCTCTGTCATATTTTGCTACAGCCATCAGTGTCTGCTTCCATTGTGATACACTGTACGAAGGCTGGATGACTGAAGTAGAAGCTAAACAACCAATATATTATAGGCCTGAATTTTTTACGTGTTGTATATTGGTGTCAAAAACATGGAGACAAGTGACATTAGTCCTCCAATAAGAGTCCAGATAAGGCTACATCCCAGACAGATGGCGCCAACTACTACCTACATGCTTCAGCTTGCCCAGGCCCGTAAGAGGGAAATGGACAACAATAGCCCCAGAATATGCAAAAATGCCCTACAAGGAAGATGATAGCCACAAACGTCTGTGTTGCTGAGACAACCCAATCAAAGTATCTTTATAAATGAAGAACGTATTTAGAAAAACAGCAAAAACGTCAACAAGCAAAAAACAGAAGGAAAAAAGGATTTGCCTAAAAAGCAATCTATAGCAAAATAGTTTCTAATACAAAATTCAGAAGTCAGAGTTCAAAAATAGATGTAATAATCCACAAAAAAACACAAAATCACAAGGAAAGCAACTACTTGCAAAATCTTCACACAACACTTGAATCCACAATGAATCCACTGCTGGAGGTGGGGACTCAGCAGCAGTGATGTCTGGGTGGCCCCGCCTCTTATGGTACCACCCACAATACACAAGGAATAGAGGAGCATTTAAAAAGACAGAACATAAATACTAATAATAAATAAACATCAGTATATTAACAAACCAAATTAAAACCTGTAAAATAATTCAAACTCAATAATAGAAAGGCAAATTGACACAAGTCAGGGAATAAGCCTTACATGTGTAAACTCACAGTGACTGGGCTAGGATGTGAACTCAGTCTGCTGGATCTACAGATCAGAGGGGGTAGCCAATCCTTTGGTTACTGTTTATAAATGTCCAATTATCTTCTTAATTTACATAGCTCAACTTAGAGTAACATTAGGCTGGAACCAACCCTGAAGGTGATGCCAATACACTCAGTTATATCAGGCTAATTAACTCAAGTCACATTCATATTGTTATGTGAGATAACCATGCAGAACATACAAACCCCACACCAAAAACAAAAGAGTTTTCAAACTTTGTCTTCTGCAACCACAAGTCAACATCATTTATCAATGTGCCAAAGTGCCACCCAACAGATAATAAAAGAGTACTAAAGCAGAAAGTATATGAACTGAAAAGAAATGATCTACAAGACCAACATTCTGTTACAATAAATATATTTAAGAAGGTCCCACTCAAATTGCAGGGTATCCGATCCTTCAAATAACGTCCATAGAAAAGCTACTAGTCACTTTAGAACAGCATCTTCTTCAAGGTTATTATGACTTCTGTTTTATTGGATATATAGTTTTAACTTTGATTCAAACGAGGACACAGAGACCAACAGACAGTAATGTGGCAGGTTTGCAGTAAATCTAAATTCTACAGACCATGACTGTGTCTAATCTCTGATTACGCAGTTTTATGAGCTGTTACATCTTGCAAGGGCACCTTCTTAAAATCACTCCAGACTGGGCCGCAAGAGGATCAGCTGTTTTATTTTACAAATGGAGATAGTGGGGAAATTAACAGTTATTAATTGCATACAGTATGTTCTTGCAAGTAGAAGTGGTTCTTTCATGAATATAATAGAAGAAATATCTGTTGCGTTAAAGTTCTGCTGGAGGGTCAAGTCTTATAAATTCAATTCACATGTACAATAATATGGATAATAACAGAATTCCCCCCATCTCTGGTAATGCAGTCTCCACCCAAGAAGAACCACAAATACCCACAGTGTTGTGGAGGTGTATGTGTATGTGTGCAGTTTTGGTTTAAATCTCGTCCTCATCACCCATCTACGGGGAATTGGCTCTTGTCTTGTGTCAAGTGATCCTGGGATGGGTTCTTGCACCCCGTGACTCTAAACATTCATTTAAATGGGTTTAGGTAATGGACATATTGTGGCAAAAACTGCCCAAATGACAGGGGGTAAGTGGAAACAGTGAGGCACAGGGTAGGGACAAAGTCACAATGACAGTGGAAATGTAAATTTATTAACCAATGAGATTTAAAAAGCATAACAAGAGGATTAAACTCTACAATTATACTACAGTTAGGTCCATAAATATTTGGACAGTGACACAATTTTCATAATTTTCACACAATACACCACCACAATAGATTTGAAATGAAGAAATAAGGACATGATTGAAGTGTGGGCATTCAGCATTAATTCAAAGGGTTTAACAGAAATATCGTATGAGTCGTTTAGGAATGACAGCCATTTTTATACATGATTACCCCCCATTTTTAGGGGTTCAAAAGTATTTAGACAATTGACTGACAAGCTGTTCCATAGCCAGGTGTGAGAAAGCCCCTCATTATATTATTAACTATTAAGCAGGTAGAAGGTCTGGACATTAAAGGTAACATCTTTTTATATGTCAGCTGTCACATGTAGTAAGTATTGTGCTTATTTGGTAGCAGTGGCAGTGAGCGAGCAAACACATCAATAAAAAAAAAAAAAAAAAAAAAAACTGTCCTTTTCCGTGTGATAGAGGTGAGTACCTGTTATCAAATATGTGGGGGGCAAGCCATAGTGAGATCATGCTTCCTACTTCTTTTGCCACTATCTGCAAGAAAGTTTACTGTTCTAAAATTTAATTCTATTAATTTCACCTCAAGGAGACACAACGACACAGTGGTTAGCACTGCTGACTCACATTTCTGGCCACAATACTCTGATTGGTCCACTATAGTTGGCTAGTTCCCTAGCCCTCAGGGGCACATAAAAGATCATTGGACCCTTATAATCCATTCCAAACTAGCTTTGTGTCTCCTTCTTTACTGACTTCAAACCATTTCTCCAAGTTCAACAAATTTCCTAAATATTTCCTCAATTTCACAGAACTTGTGGTAAAGTAAATTCAGTAGGGTTTGCTCATCACTACAGGTGAGGCATCAGCATTGTCAAGGTTAAGCTATAACATTTTCAGTCATTAGGGGAGTTATTAGAAATTACATTAAGAATTACAAAAGTCAAAAATTAAAGGCTAAGAAAGAGACAAAATTAAAGCATTGTGCTCATTTTAATGCTGAAATGCAATTCCAAAAATTGATGATATTGTCATTGATGGACAGGCTGCTGCATACCAGCTAGACAAGAATCAAAACAAGTCCATGTTAATAAAAGAACAAGTGTCTGTGTATGTGTTTGTGTGCCAGGCTTCCACAAAACATGTAGAAGAAGTGTAAAAAATCAAAAATGATAATAAAAAATGCCAAATAAGGGTCTAGAAATAAGAAAATTGTTCTTATTAGCCTATTCCGAAGAAAATCCGAGCACACTCCAGTTTTGATGTCACTACAGTGGTTACATGTGTCATTTAGAATTGACTTTAAAATACTGTTTATGGTTTACAAAGCCTTAAATAATCTCGCTCCATCTTATGTTTCGGAATGTCTTACACCTTACACTCCAAATCATAACCTTAGATCTTCAAATGAGTGTCTACTTACCATTCCAAGAGCTAAACTTAAAAGAAGTGGTGAGACGGCCTTCTGCTGTTTGGAATAGCTTGCCAATAGGACTTTGCCAGGCTAATACAGTGGAGCACTTTAAAAAACTGCTGAAACACATTACTTTAACATGGCTTTCTCATGGCTTCATCTTAGTTTAATCCTGATGCTCTGTATATTCAATTAATTATCATTATTATTCATATTCAAAATCCGAACTAACCCATACTTTCTCTTCTGTTCTTTTTCCGGTTTTCTGTGGTCAAAGCACCATGCTGTCCTTACATTGATGGATTAAAGGCCAGAAGTCCACATGACCGTCATTATGAAATTCTTCCATGAGAACCCTGAATATAATGAGGACTGATTGAGGTCATTTATATTAGGTAGAATGCCTAGAGGGGGCTCTAACTATGAGAGTGGTCAGTTTGATAAGCGATGCCAAGAGGAAGCGGCAAAAATGGACGGCTCTATCCGAGGAGGAAAAGGCCACTGTGAGGGAAGGGTATTGGGTATGTTTTATTATACCAGACTGAATGCACAACCCATGAATCAAATAAAAAACTTGAGGTCTATGTTGATTACTTAAGATTTCAACCCGTCCAAGATTTCAAGTAGCACAGCTAGTAAACATAATAAAACAACACATTCAAATTAACAAACTGAGTCTGTACAGAATAGACAAAACCAATGAACCCTTAAGGAAAATATTTATAGGCACATGTAGTGCTTTCTGGAACATACAGAAGAACTCATCCAATCATGTGCTTTAGAAAAGCAAAATAAAAATTGCTTCTTAAGTGATCACACACAGCATTCTCAAGCAAAAAAATGTTTAAATACAAAATACTAATTAACTATTGATAATGAAGTAAGCCAAGACCAAGAATAACATATACAGGGTGCTCCAGAACACAAAACAATTCACTTAAAACAACAACCTTAAGAAAACAAGCAATAGGTTTTTAATATGCAAACTGGAGCAGGATGTGATGATGTGCTCCAGAAAAACTGGATACAGTAGATGAGAGGATACTTTCAGAGTGGATACGCAGCAGAGTTGCATGTTTAA
This sequence comes from Erpetoichthys calabaricus, assembly GCF_900747795.2. NCBI lineage: Eukaryota > Metazoa > Chordata > Cladistia > Polypteriformes > Polypteridae > Erpetoichthys > Erpetoichthys calabaricus. The sequence continues at coordinate 280,048,846 of NC_041397.2, read as the reverse complement.
TCTGAAATCACACAGTGAGGCTGACAAGCATGGAATTCAGTCAAACTTATGGGCAGAACACGAAGGACGCTGATTTCTTTTTGTTCCTGGAAAGTCTAGGGCAATGTTTTTAAAAGTTAAACTGAAATGTTGCACTGTTTCTGTGATTATGCTTTACTTTCTCATATACCAAAATGATCTTCATAGCTGAAATTTTTAGGCCGCTTTAAATGCAAGGTATATAATTAGTGACTTAAAATGTGCCATATTCGCCTTTAACAAGCTAGCTGTTGGCTGAGTTCCCGGAGTTCCCTACTATCAGCGACATCAAGTAGACGAGGCTCTGTTTGCAGATTTTTCATTTCACCACCGAAGAGGACCTCAATTATAATTTAAACAAATCAAAAAGCCTTTTATTGAGGCATCTTGACATTAATCGAATTAAAATGATAAACCATCACCAGGAACTTGAACTTTACACAAAGTCAGTAGTGTTCTGAGGTTTCCTGCTCTAATGCTATTGGTGTAATCTTCCTAAAAGTGGTGGTGTCCCGGGTTCTAAAGCCAAGAGAACTGACAAGCCATGAAATGGTACTTAGGAAACAGCTGCAAAGCATAGCCTAAAAAAATCTCACTAAAACTTCAAAAAGGATTTTATTATAGGGGTTGTTGTCAGCTCTAGTTTTACTAACACTGCCTTGGTATTTACAGCTTGAAAACCTCAATGATTGTGACCTCTGTGTAAATGAGACATGAATGTGCACATGGCAGCTTAAAAATATTATGGCGATTTAAACATACTCTTTCAGATGCTTCTTTCAACTCGTTGTAAACGCGGGCTGAAAATGGACTTAGCAGATGCTGCTAAATATTTTCTGCATTTAGTCAGCTAATTTTATTTAATGGGCTCCAACAGTTCCATTTATACATGTAATTTGTTCAAAGAATAACTAAACAACTCCATAAAAACCTGAGAGTATATTGCAAGTCGATTTTATACCATAAAAGATCAGTTTCACTTCCAATTAAAATGAAATGTTATGTTTCCGTTTAGCTACTATTGTAGCTCACTAAATGAGGTAATCCTGGCTAATCTGTAACTCGATTTTTGCAATATCCAAACATTGACTGTTCTTAAATTGGCCGCATACAGGCTGATCCTATTTCCGCATCACTGAGTACAAGGTCAGAATCAAACCTAAGTAAGCAGGACGTCAGCCCACCACAGGTCACACTTACAAGTACATTTGCACTTATTCATACAGTGTTACTTTAGCGTTCCATATGAATTCCTCCATGTGAAGCCTGTAATCCATGAGGGCTGATTTAGACCATTTATGTTAGGTAGAAGGTCCACCGGGGGCTGGGTGGTCTTTTGGCCTGGGAACCCCTGCAGATTTGTTTTTTTTCTCCAGCCTAACAGGAGTTTTTTCTCTTCTGCTGGCCATTCCATTCGTATCTTTTTCTTTGTTACATCCCTCTATTATGAAAAAAAAATCTTAGAGACGAGATGTGATTGTCTCAGAGACACTTTCACGTCCTGCGAGACAAGTCTTCATGCCACGTGATGTAACCACGCCCGGGACCAGAAGCCCCGCAAGACAAGAGCTTATGCAAAGAGGTTTGGAATAGTCCTGCGTGGTTATGTCAGACACATTTATATGTTACGTTGTCACGATGTAATTCCAAACATGGAATCAAAATTCAATGCGATATTGATGAAAAGGTAAAAGCGAAAAGAGATTGCATATATGGACATAGGTGAAATGACAAAAGTGCGCCACGTGAGATGCAGATCACGTGACACGGCAGCAGCAGCAAGCCAGCAGCTGATCGAGCAAAGAGGAGGTAAAAAGAAACTGTATGTGTTTCCCATTGTATCATCGTTTAAGAGGAGGAGTGATCGTGTCTCCATGGGGTGCGTTCAGTCCCCCTCTTCACAATGCGAGCGGCAGAGATGCAAAGTGGTTGGCGCATAGTGCAGGTGGGGGGAGGGGTGTGCAAGCGAAGCGAGCAGGGGGAGAAGCCCCCTAGTACTGTATAATATTATTGCCTAATCTTAATTTCCTTTTATTTCATTTCGTAAAGCACTTTGAGCTGCATTGTTTGTATGAAAATGTGCTCTATAAATAAATGTTGTTGTTGCTGTTATAGAGTTGCCAAATATGAAGAGAAGAACATGAAAGATGCTTGCAGAATCCATGTTCTCAGGGTCCAGGTCAGGATTTGTCCCAGATAGTTCTAGCTACAACACTAGTCATTGCACCAGCCAAAACAAATATGATTATAATTAATCTGATTATTAAATTATTAAACATAATGTGATGCATACTAAAACACTAAGAAGTGTAATTTCAATTTGGGTTTGCCTACTTTCACTCCATCAGAGATCAAGATTCGGTGTTATTAGAAAACCTTGTTATTGAAAACCATGCAGAAAAAAATCTGAATTGCAGAATTTTAATATTAAATTAATTAATAAGACAAAATAGGCACTAAACAGGATTCTTTTGACATCCATGTTCCATCCACTGGTGGCTGTGAAATTGCAGTATGTAAATAACTTGAGCAACGCTGCGTCAGGACCAGGCCAAATGTAGCAGAATGACACTGGATTTTCACGGCTGATCTGTGATTACAATACAAAAAAAATCCACTTTATTTATGATTATTTATGGACTGGCAGAAATTTGCTCTGGCACTCTGAACGGGATTAAGATGATTTGATAATGGACTGCTTATTATTCTACGTGAAATATTTTATTTTGTGTCGTTACGTGCTAACAAGTAGAAACTCAAAAGACGGGAGAACATCATAAACTTTTACTTCCCTAAAGGCTGTGAGAGAAATGAACTTAACAGACTTTAGAGCCCTCTACTCTGATGAGTCTGTCCAAGTGTGTTTGTGTTAGATGGCTGAGTCATGATTACTGCTGCCTTCATGTTGTATGTCTGTATTTACGAAAGCAAACTAAAGCAAGGATTACTGACACATGCATGTCATGCTTCATTAACACTTGAAATATTTTTAATACATTCTTATGGAAAAATTTGAGTGTGTTTCCAGAAAGAACAGTGTATATGTTACGGCCAAAACCCGAAGTTCAGCCAGTTCCCGAATTGACCAGCCATTTTGCATTTTGGCCGCGAGGTGTGGCCAAAGTCCAAAGTACTAGAAATGACCAGCAAATATGCTACTTTGGCCAGCCATTTCGCGAAGTGGCGAGAACTCCCTGGTCAAAATCCGATGTGCTGATGTAAGACTGTCCGTTCAAGGTGCGAAGATGCTTAAAAATTTTCAGATGCAGATTCAGAAGTGAGTTTTCCATTCTGCACGAGAAACTGCTCAAGGCGGGTCTTGTTCAGCAAAGCGGACGCCACTTGAGACTGCCTTCCCCTCGCCCAAACACTAACCTTAAGGTCAATAAAATAGGTCCCTGATGTTAAGTCACTATTTTATTGCTAAAATGATAACAGAAATGTGAAATCTACTTATATACCTGATCTTAATTATTGTGAAACAATCAAGTGGCGTCTGCTTTCTGAACATGAGCCGCCAAGGCTACACTCAACGCAATTGCACTACTAAGTGCGCAAAAAATCTCTGCTCATGCCTTTTTCCTTCTGACTTTGGCCGATCGCCCCATGCCATTTCACAAACTGGCTGGCCAAATCCCGAAATCGAGGAAAAGATCGGACATTGGCCGGTCAATTTACAGCGACATTGGCCATTTCCCGATTTGGCCGGACATTTCCCACTTTGGCCAATTTCGGGTTTTGGCCGTAACATATAGATAAAGATCCAAAATAATGTATAAAATGATGAAATATGAAGCTATTTTTTTCTGTTTATTCTGTGTTCATGATAAATAAATAAACCAGAAACATGGATTAAAATTAGCAACAAAAACTACACAGAAGAGTTAATTTTTACAAAAAATGAATATGTGACAAAGCCACAATAAACTATTATTTCTCAATTAGAAGTTTTTTTGGTGAACAATCCTGAATTCCTTGTTAAGCTTTTATTTTGAAAATACTGCCTTGCATAATGTGAAGACAGGAAGGACTTTTATTGTGAAACAAGAAGTAGAAGAAAAAACAAGAAAGAAAAAACTGGAAAATAGAAGCCACTGGGGAGAAGAAGGTAGATCTTCCATCTTTGTAAACAGGCCTGTGATGTGTTATATTCAGATATACCTGTGAAGTTAAACCTTTTGGACTTTTATTGACGATTATAATGTGTTTGTGGATTTTAATTGGAATGAAGAAGCTTCAGGATAATTCATCTAATGAATTATTTTCACTGGATATTCTCAGAAATTTATAACAAGGATAAGCAACCAGCAATATTTATGAAGAAAAAATCCCACTGGATGGTTGGGTAAGATCAATCTTCATAAACAAAAAAGATATTTCTTTGCATTGTGGAGGTGTTAAAATAACAAACGTTATTCAAATATAGTCTTTTGTTTAGATATTCCTGTATATGTATCTGTTTTGAATTTAAATTCTCAATACATCTGGATTTATTGCATGGTATTTAAGGTGTGTTTAGCTACTGCTTTTCCTTTTAGCATTCTAGAGTTTTACAGATCAGTTTGACGGAAGTGAGAATAGTTGATTGTTTCAACTACTCAAAAAAATAATAACATTTAAATAAAGGCTCCAAAATAAAGAAAAAATACTTTAGAAAAATATTTACTCCTTTATTTTGTATTAAAGATGCAAGTTAAATATTAAACAAACCTTTTGAGGAACGGAAATGTTTGCTGGGTGCAGTGAATCCTCTAGTCCCATGGACGTTGACGGCAGCCACTCGAAACTGGTACCATCTGCTGGCTCTGGTGTCTGACAGCTGAACATGCTCATCGGTAGTCTGGTAAAAAAAAAACAAAATAACAAAAATTGTCTCACAATAAAAACAAAACCATTTTTTTCTCATCAGTATCTTCATGCATTCAGTCATTGTACCTGAAACCTGAATCCATTTCACTACTTAAATCAAGCAGGGTTTACTTTTTAATGCGCACGACTTTACTCACTCTTGGGCACATCAGACAGCACAAACTAACATTTTTAAATTAAATGGGGCACAGCAGTAGAATCACCCCATCCTGTGTTGATCCTTGTTTCTCATTCAATGCTGCCAGGATTTCTTGTAACTCTATGACTGGACTGAGCAGGTTTGTAATGGGTGGCACAACATGGATGCGGGAGGTTCACTATAATGTGTTAAAAAATCGTCTTTTCCAACCACCATGAACTTACAAAGCTTTGATAAATAGAAGATTATTTGGCATTGGGACACTAATAACATGCTTGCATTCTTTGAATATCTACATCTCTCAAACGTAATCTTCCAGAAGCCCACGTCTTTTATTACATGCAAGTCATACATTTAGCAAAAAGGTACTTTCCAGGCTTCCCAAATTATACCTTCACATCAGTGATAAAATGTATGCCGTCTTTCAGTAATGATATAAGCAATTTATCTACACTCTTCTAATCTCTTTTAAAAGGTTCTACCTTAGATGATTTGAGGGAAGGAACTTTCAATCAAAATGTTATATAAACAATGAAAATCATTTATTATATTCAAATGCTTTGAACCAGCTTGGTGTTCCCTTGGTAATTTGAGTACGATTGTCACATTTTTTCCTTGGCAATTCAAGTGTGATCATTGGAGTGGCAACTCTCACCAACCCACTCGAGACATACCCTGATCCATTTCCTTTTGAAAATACGGCAGCTTATGACACACTGGAATCAAACCTGTGACTATTTGAAAAAGTACCTGTCCTTCTGGTACCATACTGGAAGATAACATTTGTCTACATCTCTGACATTAGGAGTAGGTTTGGTTCCAGTAATCTGCTTACAGCAGTGTTCAGAGTATTACTTGATGGAATAATAGTGAGTAGAGAAAAGTCTCTTGTCATGTTGTACACTAACCCTAATCCTAATTCAATTGCAAAATTCACCGTTTTTTCATTATAACACAGTGTGAAAAAGATGTCCTAATCTATTTATGATTTGAAAAAATCTAATTTTCCATTCTGAGAACTATCCAGAGCTTCTATAGAATTTGAAAATTTGTATTAATGTCATTCTTAAGCGAGCATGCTGGGCCTTTGTTAATTCTGTAGATGCCTCTGTAACTTTGACTGACAACTCCATAATGGGTTATCTGATTTCATAACTCACCAAAAGGGTTGTGCGGAAGATAAATTTAAATTGGGTATGAAATATTGTATAACTTAAGGTATGCTCAATTGTTCTGTACCCTTATTACAATGTATTCTTGTAAAATAAGAAAGAAGAGAAAAAAGAAAGCTAATACAGAGGGGCTTAACTGTGGACAATCGCTGGTGATGCACTTAACTGAGAAGTAACTGCAAAAAGTCCTGAATTGAGAACTGGAGAAGTCATACAAGTGTGTAATTTATTATTAAAACAAGAAAGAAAGAATGCTGCCATTATCAATGATATTCAATATTTCATTTTCAATATTCAATATATCATATTCAATGATTATGGTGCCTGAGTGTGGTGATGTATTGAATGTTGGTAAGCACATACAAGTAAGAATTTCAAGGTATTCCACACTCGTGACATTAATGTCCTTTTAAACCCACATAATAAGGATATTATGAGAGTTAACGCAAACCACTAAAGTACAACTCAATTAATCAGTCAATGTTCATCAATCAATCTTTAATTTACAGAGTACTCCATCACAATTCATAGGAGTATAATTGAACAAGAACAGATAAAATAAGAGAATATTAGATTAGATATACTTTATTAATCCCCAAGGGGAAATTCAAATGCATATCATAGCAAAACAAAAAAAAACATAACAACTCAAAATACAATATAAGACAATATAATAAAAACAAACAATACAATATATATCTCTCTATTATATAAAAAAAATCCTGCGATGAGATGAGACTTTTTTGAAGACATTTTTTCAAGTCCCACAAGACTTTGGCCATGAGATTTTTTCAAGTCGCGCCCTCCTCTCAACCATATTCAGCCACGCACATGGTACTTTCACCTCTCATTTGTGTGAATGCTTTTGTCAGACACAGTTCCTGCTCTCTCAGCTCTTATAAATTTTAGCATTTTCCTCACTTTAAGATCCCAAATAAAGAAGACATACTGTATTATGTCCAAATCTTATTGAAAAATTTTATTATGAAGGGTTATCAACAGAAACAATGAGTACACGAGCAATCCTAGCACAGAGAAATGATGAAGTCAAACACATTAACGTGAAAAATGTAAATCGGTTACACGGCAAATTGGTTAACTGCGTATCAATAGACTATGCTGAAACAGCTGGTGGTGATCGTGCATAACATGAAAACAACAACTTACAATATCCCGAAGAATATCTACAAGCGTTAACACTGTCTGGTGTTCCACCACACGAATTACTGTAGAAAGAAGGATGAATCCAAGAAACATAATGTAGTAAATCTTCCGCGGATAATATTAGACAGCAAAGGAGATCTTGATACACCATTAAAATTAAAACGTTAACAGTTTCCTGTTAAAACAGTTTTTGCAAAGACTATTAACAAACCTCAGTGCCAAACATTCGAAAAAGTCATTTTATTTAATAGAGAAACAGAAACAAAATTCAATCACAGGCAGTTATATGTTGCATTGTCAAGATGAAAGTCCAAACACAGAATCAAAATTCAATGCGATATTGACAAAATTTAATTCAAAAGATTGTTTTTACTGAAGTTTTAAAGCAAAAGTGTAAGTTTAAAAGTATTTGCGTATTAATTTCAAAGCCAAACAGAACGAAATTGTATTACTCAACGAATAAGTCTAATGCAACATGAAACATAATCCATCCATCCATTATCCAACCCGCTATATCCTAACTACAGGGTCATGGGGGTCTGCTGAAGCCAATCCCAGCCAACACAGAGCGCAAGGCAGGAAACAAACTCTGGGCAGGGACACACACACCCCCGGGACAATTTCGGATCGCCAATACACCTAACCTGCATGTCTTTGGACTGTGGGAGGAAACCCACGCAGACACAGGGAGAACATGCAAACTCCACACAGGGAGGACCCGGGAAGCGAAACTGGGTCTCCTAACTGTGAGGCAGCAGTGCTACCCACTGCACCACTGTGCCGCCTATACATGAAACATAATTTAATATGGTTAATTACTTGCTGTAATGTAAAAAAAGTTAGTTCTATTATGCATATGTAACAAGTCCCATGAAAATAAAAATCTGTTTAAATTGTACATCCGCATCCCCATACGCGTGCGGCAGAACCGCAAAGAGGCTAGCGCGTAGCGCAGGCCCAGGGGGCTGGCGAGTGAAGCGAGCAGGAGGCAAAACCCCCTAGTTATGCTAAAAATAACTATAGTATATTGAAGTCTGTACTGTTTGTCTATAGCTTCTGGCTGGAGTGAAGGAATGCCTGTCTGGTGAAAGCACTGAAGTGCCTAATGGCTGCAGGAAGAAAAGATCCCCAGAAGTGCTTCTTATTACACCTTGGAGATATGATCCTGTGATTAAAAGTGCTCCAAGAAAGTGCCCCCTGGAAGGGATAGGCAGAACTATTCATAATGGCAAGTGGGCGCTGCTTATGAAAGGAAAAGTGCGCAGGCTCCTTACACTAAGGGGGCATGTGCTCCTTAAAGTCTGTGGCATATGCACAAAGGGGCATGCACTCTGGACACTGAGGGGGGGCTCCCCGAGGTTGTTGAAGTCTAATAATACCAGCTACCTGCTGTAGACAATGAGGGGCAACATCTATCAGTCCCTCCTAGGGCTCCAAATGGGCTTTGACTGGCAATGGATTTCAACATAGAGTGCTGGCACCTTTTTGCTGATGTTCACTGTACTGTTTTTAACAGAATACCACCAGTAATTTGGTTTCACTTCAAGTGCTACACCACAGTGAATTTACATAACTTTATATGCCGAGTTTATTCTTTTAAGTTAAGAGGTCAAATGGTGGTTATACAAGTTTGACTTCTAGCTTCCCAATAAAAAAGTATATTAAATGTAATTTCACTGTGACAGCTGACTTAAAAACAATTTAGTATAACAGGTATAAGCCTTAGGGCTTCATAAGGGTCCAGAGCAGCCCCCAGAGGTACCAGTACCTGCACACTTTCTAACTAATAGGACAATACAGGGCTATATAGAACTGTACAATAAGAACTTTGAGAAAGGAAATTCATCAGCCTGAACTCTAAAAAATTAAAGAAAAGTACCTAAGGGGGTGCTCACCACAGGACAAGAATCATATACAAATCTTCAGGCTCTGAAATGTTTGAATTAAGTTGCAGTTACAGCTAGGTTTGCTAGGAGGCAGCAGTGTAACACATGACAACCTAACCCTCGCCAGTCACAAGGCATTGCAAACAATAAGAAAGTTCACTCAGTTCAAGGCACATGAAAAAGAGCAATAGTCACCACCCGACTGGCAGAAGAAAGCCTATGCCATATGTAACAGACGAAACACAGCCAGGAGAGTGCTTTTTACTGTCAATTTAATAGGCATAGAGAATATATTGCTACAAAACTGTGACCCAAAAAATTACAAATGGAACAGAAGTAACAGTTGATATACTTAACAGATTATTCCTTAATCACCTACACAAGAGTCGACACACATATAAGTTGTGATAAAATAAAAACTATATAAAAACATGCAAAAAAATGCTACATGTAACTGTATTTGTAACCAAAATGTTACTTATTAAACTGAAGGAACACATGAACTGTGCTCTAACGTACACTACATTGCTAACATGATGTCTTTTCTTGCACAACTAGAAGAATCCTAACCTATAAATGACAACACAATGGGAAAAAGATGTCACATTTTCCTTAAAAATGATAAAAGAAAAATGATAAAAGAAATAATCACTTTACAATGAACACTCCAAATCTTGTTTAGAATAAGTGCAGATGCTTATTTATATTGTCCTCAATTATATGAAGCGCTGATATCCTTCTGGATATTTCAGTATCTCTGAATGAGGCACATTCTCATACACACATCCAATAAGCCACCAAATAACCTCACCTGAAGAAGGGGCCTGAGTTGCCTCGAAAGCTTACATATTGTAATCTTTTTAGTTAGCCAATAAAAGGTGTCATTTTGCTTGACTTCTCACTACAGTTTTTTTTTCAGATTAATCATAATGGCCATATAGTTATTAGAGCATGCTGGCTTAGCACCTCCAAAAGCTGAAAAGCAACTTTTGAAACTGTTACACACTTTTTGAATTTCGACTGAGAAGTTCTATATATCGGGGTGTCCAGTTCCGATCCCGGAGGTCCACAGTGGCTGCAGGTTTTCATTCTAACCCTTTTCTTAAGTAGTGACCAGATTTTGCTGTTAATTAACTTCTTTGAGAACACCAATAAGCTATGGAATTAAATTACAAGTTTAATTAACAACAAGAATTGGGTTCTAATTAAAAAACAAGTAGTTGGAGTTGAACTGGTTGGAGTTTGAGGCCCCAACTTATCTGGTCATATCTCACTTTTGTTTGTCTGCCTCTGATTCAGAGGACTGAGTCTTAAAAACAAGGATTTTAAAATGAAGAAAAAATAAGGCAATTAACAGCAGAAACTGGTCACTGATTTACGAAAGTGGCAGAAAGTAAAACCTGCAGCTACTGTAGCCTGCCAGGATTGGAGTTGGTCACCTCTGCTATGTATTCACAAATCCTTTTTTAAGTTAGATATAATTATAACTTCTTTCATTTAGACTACATATAGAAAATCTGAACTTGAGAAACCTGAAGCAGAGGGGGTACTTACTTCCAATTTTATTACTAGATTGCGAATGTATGAACTTTGAGACAATAGATGGAAGTGAGCAATGAATTTGTCCCAGTATGGATAGCTAAGGAACAGAAGCCCAGTTTAATCACTACACTGTATGCCTTACTCTGTATGCCTTGACTGATTATTTCCAGTTTATCAGCAAACTGGTGGTTGATCACTCACTCAAAATAGTAACAATTCTGGAGATCTTCAAGGCTGGTATAATGATTTAAGTAATAATCATATATTCCAGCCATCCTTAACCTGTACAGTTCATGGGAATTACTTGGTATCTGCACCTTTAAAGACCTCCATATAGACAATACGGACGCATCCTTTGAACTGTCTCAAATACAACCTTCCAGTATCACACTCATTTTACTGTGTGCAAGTTTTTATATAAAATAAAATTCTGCAGCTTTGAATAACTATGGCTATTAAGTAAACTGTTTAGTTGGGACGAAGATATAGGAAGCACTTCCAAACTCTACCAAAATATTTCAAACAATGCACCTCCAAATGATTGAAGGCAAAACTGGAAATGGAACTGTTTTATGACAATTTCAGCCGTGAATAAGATACATTATTCATCAATTTGTGCAAAACATGATCACTTAAAAACGTACATCACACATGTCTAACTTGACTAAGAATTTCCAAAATATATTATATTTGATACCTTATTTGTGAATGAGGTCATCATGTGCCTACCCCTAAAGATCATATGTTTTGGGAATACCCTTGGCTCAAAGCACATTGGGGAAAAACAATCCTTTGGGCATTTGTCAGATAGGTTTGGATTTATAATTACACTAAATCCTCTAATAGCATTATCTGGAGTAACACCAGATGACACAACATTTGGTGACAAAAAAATCTGTGTCTACACTGCTTGTCAACAAATTACTTATTTGTAACAATCCCAATCCATTATCCATAACTCCATAATGGGAAAAGCATGTCTAATTTGACTTAAAACTGGGAAAAGCCTCCTGTATTAAGAATGGTCCAATGCTTCTGCAGAATTTGGGAAGGAGTTGCGACTGCTGTGCTAAAATAAGAAAGCTGGGCTTCTGTCAACCTGTCTTATGTCTCAGTGTCCATGAGAGATCACTTCATTTTGGTTCTCTGTTCACAAAGCTCTCTGATCTGGAAGGGTAAGGTGTATGTATGGGATGTATTATTGAGTGTATCCATGTGAATGGTTGTTTGAAGTAAATGGATTGTAAATGGTGTTTGAACTAATTAAAAACACAAGAAAGACGCAGCTGCCCTAAATCTTATAAACACAGGACAGGTTTACAAATGGACATCAGGAGGTGGGAGGCTTCAGTGGCTTAAGCCCTTAATCTCTGGCACCCAGCCTCTGACCTTTCAGTCCCAGATATACCAGCGGCAAGCCCCTGATCTTCTTATCCATCGTGTACCATTTGTAGTCTTGTCATACAATAAATCAGTCCCTTTCCAAGTTCTAACTTATTTAAATGATTTTAACAATTCACTCTGTTTTAACTAATATTAATAGCTAGATAGGGAACTTTTTACACCTGCTTTTATCCTTTCAAATCATAATATTGACAATGATTTTATGCTAGTGTATTAGTCATTTTGTAATAATAGTTATTTCTCAATTGCTAGTTTTTGGATACTACTCTGTCGGGTATACTTTCAAAAATGTTTCGTTTAAGAAAACTGAACAACAATTAATTACAGTCCCTCTACCATTAACACACATCAATCAATGCCATTTTCACATCACTTGAATTGGACTGTGCTGTGTATGAAAGCTACTGAGCCATCACAAGCCTATTTGTGCTCCGTTTTTAACTCCATTGTAAAGTCCTGTTAAAAAGAACACATTTAATGTAGTCTACTAACACATTCTGTTATTGATGTTACTTCTGAATATAACTCATTATTACAAAACTGTTTAATAAATAAAAATATAACTGGTAATAACTGGATGAAGTAAATAAAACATGTGAAACGCTCCAACTTTTATATCAGTTAGCTTAGTCACTGAACACACCTGAATGTTACGCCATGCATAGATTGTCTAATTTGATTGTTTCTGCACTTTCCACTTGTGTGTATTTGTGGGACTTGAACTGTACTTATTAATATAGCTTTGCACTGTAAAGAATCATCACTTTAAGAATTGTCCTTTACTGTTCAATAAAATTAACCTTCTATATTCTTAAATCAGCTGCCACCACTGTGCCATTCTTTTTTTATTTTCTTCTAGCTGTCACTATACCTTTGGTCCTGGTCGGTCCCAAACTACAAAATACAGTAAAGCATAGGATATGGACTCATTAATACTGCTGTGGTTAATTGTGGTAAGATAAAAATTAAATGTCACTACATTCTGTATTGTCTTATATCAATTTTAAGCCTATATGTATGACAGATATACTGTATAGCAGTTGCAGCTCATCTAATTGTGTCTGTGTGAGTGTGAGCTGTTTTTTTCCTGTGATTTAATGTATACCTGTAGTGTGTATTTCCTCTTCATCGACGATATACTTTTATTTACTTGTACTGCTCAGGACCAAATTCATTTTCATGACACGTAATAATAAAAGTTACCTTGACCTTGATCTTTCCCTCCGCAGCACAATATATTCTAAATGTATTTAAGTAATGACAATAGAGATGCAGGTGATAATCACCTTTCAAGACAAAAAAGCAGTACTGAAGTATAAATGTTCAAAGCTAAATAATACTTAAATAAGGTTAGTGAAACAGAAGGAAAAATGCAAAAAATGTAGTTGGTACAAGGAAGAAGAAACAACCACTTTGGACAGCTGCAGATCATTCACACATGTGAGTGATGCCCGGACTGCTCAAAATAATTAATAATTCATTCTGCTGACTTCAACCTTTTCTGTTCTTGCTCTGGGTATTCGGATGTATCAAGTTCACCTTGATATCAGGATTTTCGCCAATGGTATGTATGACTTTGGAACTGTTAAAACAAAGGCATACTTTTTCAGCAAAGTGACCAATATAATTTTACAACTTTCTTTTGAAAAGAACATCTGTGTTTCAGATTGACATAAGAGGTAAGTGTGTGTCTGTTGATCAGCCAGAACAAATAATGGACGTCAAGAGACTTGATTTAAGGGAAATCAGACAATTGAAAAACCAATGCTTTATTAGGAAACAGTCCTAGCCAATATAGCTAAACCAAAATGACGAATAACTTTGCACCAGTAAGATTAGTTTAACAACCTACACATTTTTTAATAAAATGCAGAAATGTTACTTGAGTTTCTGAAATGCATCTCTTGAGTTGTGACATCCAAAACATCAATCCCTCACACTGGCATTTCTATCAGGACAACTGTACAGAAGTCTGCTATATCATGAATAACTGAGTTGTTATTTTACACTACAGCTCTCACCAGGACAAGTGGCGTCCTAGAGAAGAATCAATTATTTTTCTTTTTTAACTATTAATGTTGAGTAAAAATGAACACGCACACAAAGTATTGTAACAAAAGGATTACAAGATGGAAATTTACAATGGACTCAGAATGTATTCAGATCCCTTCACCTTTTTCACATTTTCTTATGTTGCAGTCTTATGCTTTTAAATTAATATCCCCCACATTAAGCAACACTCAAAACCCCATAATGACAAAGAATAAACAGCATTTTAGAATTTTTTTTCAAGTTTATTAAAAACAAAAAACTGAAATATCACATTCACACACATATTCAGATTCTTTACTCAGTACTTTGTAGCCTCAAGCCTTCTTGGGTTTGATGCCACCAGCTTCGCACACCATGAGTTTGGGTTTTCTACCAATTCTTCTCTAAAGATTCTCTTTAGCTTTGTTAGGTTGGATGGAGATCATCTGTGGAATCTTCAGAGATGTTCAATTGAGTTCAAATTCAGGCTCTGGCTGGCCACTCAAGGACATTGCCAGAATTGTCCTTATGCCATTCCTGTGTTATCTTTGCTTTGTGTTTAGTGTCACAGTCTTGTTGGAAGGTGAAATTCAGCCCAGTCGGTAGGCCAAAGCACTCTGGAACAGGTTTTCATTAATGATATCTCTTTATTCTACTCCATTCAGCTCTCCTTCAACCCTGTTAAGACACTACTATTGAAAAACAACCCCACAACATGATTGCTGCCACTACCATGCTTCACCCTTGGAATAGTGTTGCACTGGTAATGAGCGGTGCCTGCTTTCCACCAGACATTACCCTAATCTGGGGTTTATTCAATGAAAAAGAATTTTCCTTCTCATTTTTTAAGAGTCCTTTAGGTACCTTTCTGCAAGCCTCAAATGGGTCTCCATGATTCTTTTAATGAGGATCAGTTTCTGTCTGACCACTCTGTCACAAAGCCCAGATTGGTGGAGTTTGGTGTGGTTGTCCTTTTGTAAGTTTCTCCTACTTCTACACAGATTCTTTGGGGCTGAGCTACAGTGAGAATCAAGTTCCTGATCACCTCTCTTTACATGGCCCTTCTCCCACAATTGCACAATTTGTCTGAGCAGCCAGCTCTAAAAAGAGCTGTGGTTCTTCCACTAAATAATTACGAAGGCAGCTTTGCTGTTGAGAACGTTTATCGCTGCACGACTTTTTATTGTAGCCTTCCCCAGAACTCTGCCTCAACACAATCATGTCTCTAAGCTCTTGCAGGCAGTTCCTACAACTTCCTGGCTTTCATTTTGCTCTGATACACATAGTCATACAGTAGGACTTTTTCTAAACATATGTGTGTCTTTACTAATGACATGCAATCACTTGAATTGACCACAAGTGGACTCTAGTCAAGGTGTAGAAACATCTCAACAGATTGGGATGCACCTGAGCCAGATTTCATGTGTCACAGCAAAACGTTTAAATATTTGTATCAGTACGATTTTTTTAGTTTTTTTGTTTTTAATGAATTAGCAAAAAATGTTATCATTCTGTGGTACAGAGTGTTGCTTGATGGAGGGAAAAATGACTGTAAATAATTTTACAATAAGTCTGCAGCATAACAAAATCTGAAAAAAATGAAGGGGTTTGAATACTGACTGAATCCACAATAGAATAAATAATTTAGTTTTGGCAAATCTATATAATTGTATATGAAGAACAAAATTTTCAAACCTGTGCAACAGTAGTCCAGTCGGTGGCGTCATCCTCGCTGGGATGTATTCCATAATTATATCGTCTCTGGACAACATAAATTACTGGTTCAACAGATATGTTAAACTTTGATGACCACTTTATGTCTAAATGTCCAGAGGGAAGTTCTGTGAAGCTTAGTTCCTTTCTGGGCTTCAGTGGGGCACCTATAATGAAAAAGACATTCATTTAAGAATGAGAAAGCTAAATTTCACATTATTTCTCCTCTTCTTAGATTAAATCAAATTTTCCTGCATCCTTTCACATGTACAGAATAGTCTACATACAAGGATATAATAATCAAGAAATGCGACAGCAGTCTCTTAGCAATTGTTACCTTGTACAGGATCAGGCAAAAACAGTAAAACAGAGTTATGGAATGAACAAGTTTATCGAACAGTTACATGACCAATCCATGATAATTGAGAGTGACTGTAGGATTTTTTGTTTTGTTTTTTATGCTTTGTGTTTGGGCTGCATGGTGTGAGTTTTCAGTTTTAAGTTCTAAAACAGACAAACTTGGGATAAGTGTGACCCAAACATGTTAGTGTCAGGTGTCAGGTGTGGGATATCCTTCATAGTAAACTTCAGGTTTAAGTAACACCAAGTATAACTAACAGCTCAACAAAGAACGTATGTCATTTCAAAGAAGCAATAACTGCTGAGCACAAAAGAAGAATGGTTGTAGGTTTCTCGGCTCCTGAATCATCCATTTAGCTCAGCAGTTCCTGGACTAATTAAAGCAAGGTCTTAGGTTAAGCTTTACAGGAACAACTGACTTAAAGAGGGCAAGGAAAAAACGTGCTCCATTTTTTAAATTGTAGAATATTCAGATATTATTATGAACATGTGCAATGCAAGGAATGTAAATCAGCATTAGGATGCCTTTGGCATGAAGTTTGCACATTCTCTTCAAGAATTTAGTCTTAAAATTTTAAAGTAACTGTTTAGTCTAAAAATTTTAAAGTTAAGCTGTCTCATTTTGTATACAGGACATGGATATGTAAAACTATGCACCGTGTGCATTTCATGCTGAGATCATGTCTCAAACCAACTGGTGTCTGGAAATGTGTAAAGCACCACTAAGTATGTTTGTACTCGGTGAATATTTCAGAGTAGATAATAAAAAAAAAAGGTGACAACGTTTAACACCAGCAAAGATCCCACAATTACAAACGCACCTACCCCGAATGCTCCATTGCAGTCAGTGGAAACAACCCCTCAGCTTTGACTATGAAATCTGGAGATCGAATTTAGTCATATAAAAATGTACTTATTATCACTAAATTTGGAATCAGCATGTTAGCACTATTGTCACCGTTATTTTGGTGACACAATTTCTTTAACATTTTGTGTGTATTTTTTTATGGTTTTTTCTATTTTGTGTATTTATTTATTTCTATGGATGCCACCGTTGTTTATGTCTTGTCTCTGTGATGCAGTGTGGGTGCTGGTCTTGTGATGCATGTGCCCTCTTACCTGTGACATAATGGCTGCCATGTTATTTAAGATGGCTGTACACATAAAGTAGTTTCTTAAGTTTTTACCAAAGCTTCCTTAAAAACAACATACTGTATATAAATTGCTCATGCTAACGGCTTCTCTCTTTTCACCGCAGCCTCGGGAAGCCACGAGGAGAGGGCAACTGACCTGACCACAGTGCCCAGAGCAGGCCCTGTCCTTCTGGTGGGTGCTCTGTAAAACCTGACAAGTCCACAGGAGAGGTTGTCTTTTTTTTAACTCTACACTTCCTAAGAGGAACTCTTTTCTTTCGAGAAGGCCAATGTGCTATAATTTTCTGTCGTGGTTGCCATTCTGTTGTTTTGTGCCAATTAAACAGGGATACCCAGTTGGTGCCCCAACAATGTGAAGCAGGCTCATGCTGTTCTGTCTTCCCAGTCACATAATATATATGTTACGGCCAAAACCCGAAATTGGCCAAAACGGGAAATGTCTGGCCAAATCGGGAAATGGCCAATGTCGCTGTAAATTGTCCGGCCAATGTCCGATCTTTTCCTCGATTTCGGGATTTGGCCAGTCAGTTTGCGAAATGGCATGGGGCGATCGGCCAAAGTCGGAAGGAAAAAGGCATGAGCAGTGATTTGTTGCGCACTTAGTAGTGCAATTGCGTTGAGTGTAGCCTTGGTGGCTCATGTTCAGAAAGTGGACGCCACTTGGTTGTTTCACAATAATTAAGATCAGGTATATAAGTAGATTTCACATTTCTGTTATCATTTTAGCAATACAATAGTGACTTAACATCAGGGAGCTATTTTATTGACCTTAAGGTTAGTGTTTGGGCGAGGGGAAGGCCATCTCAAGTGGCGTCCGCTTTGCTGAACAAGACCCGCCTTGAGCAGTTTCTCGTGCAGAATGGAAAACTCACTTCTGAATCTGCATCTGAAAATTTTTAAGCATCTTTGCACCTTGAGCAGACAGTCTTACATCAGCATATCGGATTTTGACCAGGGAGTTCTCGCCACTTCGCGAAATGGCTGGCCAAAGTAGCATATATGCTGGTTATTTCTAGTACTTCGGACTTTGGCCACACCTCGCGGCCAAAATGCGAAATGGCCGGTCAATTCGGGAACTGGCTGAACTTCGGGTTTTGGCCGTAACATATATACCCTGTATATTTACTGTATATATTTGTCTGTGAGATCTCTTTTCAATAGGCATATGTTAGTTTTGGCTGTAGTTTCATTTTCAATTTAGTGTAATTCTTTGAATTTTATGACTGATCTTTTGTCTAATTCTGTTTTGGCATGGGAATCCTGAGAATCCTTTAAATTTCTGCCATTAAAATTAAATAAAATTAGTCCATCTTAACTATATATGACAATTATGGAAGTCATGACAGCACATTTAGACAGGTGGAGTCAAAGATCAGTATCACTATCCTTAGACCCAGTGTCAAAGATCACCCTCAGCTGGTTTTTGGCACAATCTGCCACATTTTGAAAGTGAAGAGCCTGGCAGAATGAGTCCTCCTTGTGTGTGTAACAAAATGATTTAACATTTATTAGTGGTTTTGCTTATCATAAGAGTCTACAGCTTTGGAGATTGCTTGTGCATTACCATTTTGTTTCCAATCATAACTGTGAACAGAGTTACATTTTCAAGGGTTTTGGCTTAACTTGAAGATGAAGGAGGAAGGCCTAAATTAGAAGATTCTGTTACTTTTCTGAAGGTTGATGAGGACCATCTAAAGACCTTGAGGCTCATTTGTTTAGCTAATAGCTAAGCTGTCCCAATATCTCATTCAGATTCATTTTAAATTCTCTAAAGGTTTCTGCTTCAACTACATGTCTCAGTAGTTTGTTCCAGATTCCCACAACACTTTGAGCAAAGAAGAGCTTCCTAGCTTCAGTCTAAAATACACTTCCTCTTAATTTCCACTGGTGTCCTTCAGTACGGGATTCTCAGCTAAGTTGAAAGACCTTTTCTAGGTCTACTTTATTGATACTTTGAGAATGTTAGGTCTCCATGTAGTCTCCTCTGCTAGAGACTAAAAAGTTTTAATTATCTAAGCTGGTCACAGTAGTCCTGGGATGCATTTGGTTATTCTCCTCTGCACAGCTAAGTCCCTTTTGTAGCATGGTGAACAGAATCGCACATAATTCTCCAGATGTGCTATAACTAGTGTATTATATAGTCAGAGCATGTCCCTTGATTTTTATTCAACAGTTTTTGCAATATAACCTAATATTTGATTTGCCTTTTTAATAGCTTCTGCTTAAATGTTTAATGTGTTGGACCTTACTTTTGACCATAAATTATGTAACATTGTAAAACAGGTTTGAAAATATTATGATATATAATTGGATTACATATATTATGCACATGCACCCATTAATCCATAAGATTCATTCTTCCATCTAGTGCTCCATCTTCTAACCCACTTATTTAGTTCACGATCACGAAAAGCCATTGTTTATTCTGGTTTATGATGGGACCCAAACATTGTATGAGGTGCCACTCCATCTCAGAGAACACCCACTCACTCTAAATCACAATATATATGACTAGCTGCGTGTGGTCTTGAAGACAAAAAAACAACCAGAAGACTCCCTAGCAGTTTTACACTATTTGTGAACTTGGTGAGGTGTCAGCTAACTCTTAAGAAATACCCAGTGCAGAGGACGTGGACCCACCTGTGGTTGCTGCCCCACTGGCTTTCGTACAAAGTCACTGGTAGTAGCATATCTTAGCTGTATTGCTGGTATGTGAGTCCTATTAATCTTTGTTTCAAGAAAGTACCTCCAGATAAACAATGTTTTTAGTGAAAACTTCAAGCCTTGTCCTCTGTTGCAGAGGTGTTTCACTTGTATGTTGTTGAGCCGCGGCAATTGCTTCATTTCGATGTTGTGTCTGTTCATCTGTGTCATTAGCACAACATCGTTGTTGCATGGTAGCATTTACTATACGCAGGTCTTTCATAGCAAGTGCAGAAAAAATTTAAAAGTGCATGCATGCGCCATCTAGTAGCTGTGGTTGTGCGTGCGCTGAGTGGACTGCTCTACAGATGTATACACAAGTCTTTTGTTTATATGTATAATATATAGCATGTGACAAATATAATTATGTATGTATATTTAATAATTCAGACTGCCTGATTTCAGCTCTGACACTGTCTGTGTAGAGTAAGAAGTCTTCACAGAGCATACAGGAGCCGAAAACAGCAAACCTGCAAATGGACAGATAACTGAAACCCAGAGCTGAACAAACAGCGGTGTCATACAGTAAAGCTTCCACAAGCAAAGGGAGTTCACTTGTCTTTTTCCCATTATAAGATCTTGGACTGGACACAGCAATATCAGACGCTAGACACTTGGTTAATCTTATTAAAGAGTGAGTCTATACAGCTAAAATTTCACCATCGTATTGACCATAA
Source organism: Erpetoichthys calabaricus (assembly GCF_900747795.2). NCBI lineage: Eukaryota > Metazoa > Chordata > Cladistia > Polypteriformes > Polypteridae > Erpetoichthys > Erpetoichthys calabaricus. The sequence goes on along the minus strand of NC_041397.2, from coordinate 280,028,014 downwards.
AGAAAACATTTCAGTAGAACAGGTTGCGAGATGATTGATTGATGTTCCTGAAAGACATTGTAGCTTCTTGTGAGCATTATTTAACCAATCCTTTGCAAACCAAAAAATGAAAATACAAAATGTATTAGTGAGTAATGTTTTGATTTTTATACTGTTGGGCTATTTACTAATTTCTTTTACTAGAATTGTTCCTTATTTAATTTATATCTTGGAAAAATACAGTAGCTCTTCACATTTCCCTTGCAAACACATTTTTTGATGCTGTCAGAACTGTTAATAGAACTGAAACGGTGTTAATTATATGACTTAAAAACTTCTTCCATCTCAGGTTCTCTTATTTAAATGGTTCAAGTTGAACACGCAGGAAAATGTCCATAGCTTAGTTGAAGAGGATGACCAGAGATTAGGCACAAACAACAAAGTCCAGAGTAGTGTGTAAGTCAGTAGCCACATCAAACCAACTTAAAAGACAGCTCCTGAACGTTAAACAGAAGTCATAACAGAGAGATTCTTTACCCAAGAAGAAAGCCCTCTAATTACACTTTCATGCAATTCTTAGAGTTTGCCCACAAATTTGGATGAACTTTTGAAATATGTAAGCGCTCAAAGATGATGTCACAGTGAGACAAATGTGTGTGACATGTGATTGCTGTGCTGTACCATCGTTATAGTGACAAGTAACAGCCAATTGGAAATACACAAAATGGTGGCAACATGTAGAAGTAAATAAGGCAAAAATGATACATACTGTATAAAACCAAAAATATTAGTTTTAAATCAAAACAAAGTGGTAACAAGGGACTAAAAACTTGTGAGACCCACAGTAAGTGACCTGAAATCAACGGGCCTCTTCTAGTTATAACCCAATGAATTTGTCTAGGAAAAAAGTGTAAAATACAAACATAGACACTGTCACTTTATTTCAGTGGCTGATTTTAGTCATTTTGGACAATGAAAAAATGCTATGAATCTCATAAGGGCAAATCAAGTGAACAAGCTTTGCCCATATTTTTGTCTATTCTGACAATTAAAATATTTACAAAATATAATGATAAGTGTATGTTTTCTTCATTATCTTTAAACAGAATATCAGAACTATTAGGTATGAGGTGAGTAGAGGCACATCTTTTAGATCAATAACCGTAGATCTACTACCCTAACAATGCATTTGTTTCTGTTGTATTTGGCACATGGGAAAGACTGCAGCCCTTTAAGCCGTATTAACCTATGGCTTTGTTAAAAAAAGGCATGGCCTTATTTGGCAAACTGCTGTAGTTATCTTTTCTCTAATTCCTTTTATTTTTAACACTCTGTTTCAAACAAAATTATCTTGTTTAAACTGTTTTATAAAAAATAACTTGCTTGCTCTGCAATTGCAACACCAAAGATTTGGCTCTCTCAGCTTTGCCCCAAGGTTTTTAATTATGCAGGCACTAACAATAGGAGCAGATGACAGAAAAAACAATGACTTACTCTGTGGTGAAACCCACAACCAATGCATCACACCTCTCCAGACAAGTTGAGATCTACTGTATGTTTAAAAATGTTCAGGGCCTTTAGACATCCATAGAAATAGTTGTCAGTCAGTTCTAAATAATATTAAAACTTTGCTTAAAAATTATGAGCATAAAATAATAATTTAGATTTTGTGAGGGCAAAGTTAAAAAAAAGTCAGAAACTAAAAAACTGGCTTCAGTTTTAAATGTGTAGAAATTTATAACTATTTTTATAATTGTGAACTGTACAATATTATAAAGTATCAGATGCATATTCCGTATGAAGTATTACATATAAACTGGCTGCTTCCACTTTTGTTTAAGAATATTTTGGCGCATTTCTTAGTATCACTGATCCAAAAACAAGTGTACTTACATAGTTACATTGTATCTGTACTTTTAAAATGCACCGCGCTGCATACCTATGCTACCGCCCACTATTTGGTGGTGTAGCAGTGAAAAAGAGCCCTAGTGCAAGAAATCTGTGTTTAGCGGTGTAGCAGTGAAAAAGGTCCCCACTTGAACAGTTTCCCGCTGCGCCACGTTCCGAACGTCGTTTAGGCAATTTAAACCGGTGTTGCAGTATAAGAAAAATCCATATCATAAAAAAAATAAAAACGGTTTTCGGTATGAACCGGTATACCGTCCAGCACTAATTATACCCATCCCTAACATAACACTGCCAAACTTGCATCATTCAATCAAGGTACACCGGGCACAAGGCAGGAAACAGCCCAGGATGTGGAGCCATCCCATTGCAAGGCCCACTGACAAACACACCAGCACGCACTAACACATATGGCATAACCCAACCTACATGTCTCTGGGATGTGGTAGTAAAACCTATGAAGGAGACATAGGGAGACATGGGTAGAACATACAAATTTTACACACATATCTCCAGACAGAATTCCATCTCAGGAAAATGGAGGCAAAAGCGTTAACCATTTTGCAAAGGTGTTTTCACCATTTAAAACAGATCTTGAAATATCATCGAAAACCTATGCACTTATTACTGCAATTGTCCATTAAAATTGCACAGACCATGGAACATCTGTTACATAGTTGTAGTTACATACCCTGATATTTTTATTACATTTTGAAAGTACAGATACATCGTAACTATGTAAGTGCACTTGTTTTTGGACAAGTGATAAATTGTTACATTGTAATTATATAAACTGTGGAATAACGATGACAACTGAGTAATTAGCTATAGCATTACTTTGTATCTTCCCATGGGCTCACCACCTATGGGAGGGGCCAAGGAGGTCGGGTGCAGTGTGAGTTGGGTGGTGGCTGAAGGTGGCGACCTTGGCGGTCCGATCCTCGGCTACAGAAGCTGGCTCTTGGGATGTGGAATGTCATCTCTCTGAAGGGGAAGGAGCCTGAGCTAGTGCGCGAGGTCGAAAGGTTCCGGCTAGATATAGTCGGGCTCACCTTGACGCACAGCTTGGACTCTGGAACCAATCTCCTTGAGAGGGGCTGGACTTTCTACCACTCTGGAGTTGCCCCTGGTGAGAGGCGCCAAGCGGGTGTGGGCATACTTATTGCCCCCCGACTTGGAACCTGTTCATTGGGGTTACCCTGGTGGATGAGAGTGTAGCCTCCCTCCACTTTCGGGTGGGGAGACGGGTCCTAACTGTTGTTTGTGCGTATGCGCTGAACAGCAGTTTGGAGTACCCACCCTTTTTAGAGTCCCTAGAGATGGTGCTAGAGGGCATACCTTCTGAAGACTCCCTCGTTCTGCTAGGAGACTTCAGTGCTTACGTGGGCAATGACAGTGAGACCTGGAAGGGCGTGATTGGGAGGAAAGGCCCCCCTGATATGAACCCGAGCGGTGTTTTGTTATTGGACTTCTGTGCTCGTCACGGATTGTCCATAACGAACACCATGTTCAAGCATAGGGGTGTTCATATGTGCACTTGGCACCAGGACACCCTAGGCCTCAGTTCGATGATCGACTTTGTGGTCATGTCGTCGGACCTGCGACCACATGTCTTGGACACTCGGGTGAAGAGAGGGGCGGAGCTGTCACCTGATCACCACCTGGTGGTGAGTAGGCTTCGATGGTGGGGGAGGATGCCGGTCAGGCCTGGTAGGCCCAAACGTGTTGTGAGGGTCTGCTGGGAACGTCTGGCAGAGTCCCCTGTCAGAAATACTGTAGCTTCAACTCCCACCTCCAGCAGAACTTCGACCACGTCCCGAGGGAGGTGGGGGACATTGAGTCCGAATGGGTCATGTTCCATGCCTCTATTGTTGAGGCGGCTGACCGGGGCTGTGGCCGTAAGGTGGTCGGTGCCTGTCATGGCGGCAATCCCCAAACCCGTTGGTGGACACTGGCGGTGAGGGATGCCGTCAAGCTGAAGAAGGAGTCCTACAGGACCTATTTGTCCTGTGGGACTCTGGAGGCAGCTGATAGGTACCGGCAGACCAAGCGGAATGCAGCTTTGGTGGTTGCTGAGGCAAAAACTCAGGCGTGGGAGGAGTTTGGAGAGGCCATGGAGAACGACTTTCGGACGGCTTCGAGGAGATTCTGGTCCACCATCCGGCGTCTCAGGAGGGGGAAGCAGTGCAATGTCAACACTGTATATGGTGGGGATGGTGCACTGCTGACCTCGACTTGGGACGTTGTGGGTCGGTGGGGGGAGTACTTCGAAGACCTCCTCAATCCCACCAACATGCCTTCCAATGAGGAAGCAGAGGCTGGGGACTCGGAGGTGGGCTCCCCCATCTCTGGGACTCAGGTCACCGAGGTGGTCAAAAAACTCCTTGGGGGCAGGGCCCCGGGGGTGGATGAGATATGCTCGGAGTTCCTCAAGGCTCTGGATGTTGTAGGACTGTCTTGGTTGACACGCCTCTGCAACATCGCATGGACATCAGGGACAGTGCCTCTGGATTGGCAGACTGGGGTGGTGGTCCACCTCTTTAAGAAGGGGGACCAGAGGGTGTGCTCCAACTACAGAGGGATCACACTCCTCAGCCTCCCTGGAAAAGTCTATTCGGGGGTCCTGGAGAGGAGGGTCCATTGGATAGTCGAACCTCGGATTCAGGAGGAACAGTGTAGTTTTCATCCTGGTCATGGAACAGTTGGCCAGCTCTACACCCTTAGCAGGGTCCTGGAGGGTTCATGGGCATTTGCCCAACCAGTCTACATGTGTTTTGTGGACTTGGAAAAAGCGTTCAACTGTGTCCCTCGGGGAATCCTGTGGGGGGTACTCTGAGAGTATGGGGTACCGGAACCCCTGATAAGGGCTGTTCGGTCCCTGTACGATCGGTGTCAGAGCTTGGTCCGCATTGTCGGCAGTAAGTTGAACCCATTTCCAGTAAGAGTTGGACTCCGCCAGGGCTGCCCTTTGTCACCGATTCTGTTCATAACTTTTATGGACAGAATTTCTAGGCACAGCCAGGGCATTGAAGGGGTCCGGTTTGGTAGGCTCAGGATTGGGTCACTGCTTTTTGCAGATGATGTTGTCCTGTTTGCTTCATCAGGCCGTGATCTTCAGCTCTCTCTGGATCGGTTCGCAGCTGAGTGTGAAGCGGCTGGGATGGGAATTAGCACCTCCAAATCCGAGACCATGGTCCTCAGCCGAAAAAGGGTGGAATGCCATCTCAGGATAGGGAGTGAGATCCTGCCCCAAGTGGAGAAGTTCAAGTATCTTGGGATCTTGTTCACGAGTGAGGGAAGAATGGAGCGTGAGATCGACAGGCGGATCGGTGCGGCATCCACAGTGATGCGGGCTCTGCATCGGTCTGTCATGGTGAAAAAGGAGCTGACCCACAAGGCAAAGCTCTCAATTTACCAGTTGATCTACCCTCACCTATGATCATGAGCTATGCGTAGTGACCAAAAGAACGGGATCACGAATACAAGCGGCTGAAATGAGTTTCCTCTGTAAGGTGTCTGGGCTTTCCCTTAAAGGTAGGGTGAGAAGCTCAGTCATCCGGGAGGGACTCAGAGTAGAGCTGCTGCTTCTCCGCAGCGAGAGGAGTCAGATGAGGTGGCTCGGGCATCTGATCAGGATGCCTCCTGGATGCCTCCCTGGTGAAGTGTTCCGGGCACATCTAACCGGGAGGAGGCCCCGGGGAAGACCCAGGACACGCTGGAGGGACTATATCTCTCGGCTGGCCTGGGAACGTCTTGGGATTCTCCCGGAAGAGCTAGAAGAAGTGGCCAGGGAGAGGGAAGTCTGGGCATCTCTGCTCAAGCTGCTGTCTCCGCAACCTGATCTCGGATAAGCGGAAGAGGATGGATGGATGGATGGATGGTTACTTTGTATTACACAGTAAGTACGGAGTAATAACTCATAGTTACACTGTACTTATACAGGTAATTACATAGTAGTTATAGTGTAATTATGGACACTTATTGTAAAATGTTACCTGACCGGATATTTTTATTCTTATATCTGCAGTGTTGCACCATGATATCAAGCTTGTTGACTGTTGCTCATGATGTTGAGCATGCTCTACCATTGTTTGGTTGCTGTGTCACAAATATAAATCTCTAACATGTTGGGAGGTCTGCCACAGTTCTTCATTGGTGTTTAAAGTTTAAATGAATAACAATCACAGAAAGGGAATACACTTTTCAAGAAACAGCGACTGATTATAAAGGCTGAAAGAATTTCAGGTTTCCAAGTTTTAATACTACTGACTACAAGCTTTGTCTAATTTTATTTACAAAAATACAGATTAAACGCAGCCTGTTTTCCGTGATGCCAATATGAACATATGCCTCGTAACACATAAAATTTAAAACCATGTTCAAAATAATCCAAATACAAACTCTATTGTCCAATCTGCCATTTAAAGCAGCCACAAGATACGGGAAGTCAAATTTTGAAATCTAAAATTTAACATGTACATGTAAGGGTGTAATTCATAATAGCTGCAAAACGGAGCAAACAACTAACCACAAAATAAAACCAAGAAATGCATGCAAAATTCAAAAAGCCAGAGGTGCAAAACAGAAAAAAAGAAAAACAAAAACGTAATATTGACTGCAGAGAGGAGCCCCCGACACTGTGAGAGCAATGATGTGTCAAAGAACTGAAAAATGTAGAGGCCTTTTTTGATAGCCCATGGGCATCTACCTTAACTGGCAGCAGACCTGAGAGTTTGGTAGTGGCCCCACCCCCTTAGGTATGACTTTTAGGAAGAACAAGGAAAAATTATTAAAAATTATAGGAAGCATGAAGGAAACATAACTGAGGGAGAAGTGGTAGGGGACTGGGCAGAGCTCCAATGAAGCCATGATACTGGATTGGGGTACAGACTATTCTACCAGAGGGGATGCAAAAACCACAAACATGGCAAAGCCTACAATTTTCACTTAACAAACTTGTTTTTAAAACAGAGAGAGAGAGAGAGACATAGACAGACAGACAGAGGGAGTTTTCTTTTTATTTTTTTAATGTTCAGACAAGTTACTAAGTGCTCTGTCATCTTTTATAAGCAGAGGTTCCAGCAGGACATCTCTCAAATGGAGGGACGTCATAGTGGACAGTGGAGTGAGTCAATGTTAACAGACATCTGCTGGCCATTCCACTGTGAAACATCTTCAGAGGGTTATAAGAGTATAGAAACTACCAAGTCACCACACTTTGTAAGTAATAATTATATTTAAAACAATTATATGTGTAATTCAGAACTTTTTTGAGTCTAAAAAAATTTTTGAATTCAATTTTTTCCCTTAAAATAGTGGGTTTTTTTTTTCATTTTAAACCTTCATCTCTGAAAAGCTGGATGTGATACAGCAATTCTGTTGCCAGATTTGGATTTAGCTCCCTTGAATCTTAAAAAGAACACTTAAAAGTTTGGACAGGAGTGCAAAATTGTTTTTTAGACCAGTGTTATTTGTCAAAAGTGGACTTTTCCTTGATATCTCTGGATTCTTTCCCCTCCAAATATCACTTTACAAATAAAACTTGCAATCAAAACTTTGCACAGTTTAATTGCAAAATTAATAATCTCAATGACTAGACCTTCAACAAGCCAGTCAATCAACTGGAGGAAATGGCATGCACTAGATTAATGGAAGCTAAATTAACAATTAATAACCAACTGCATGAACTTCAGACAAAACAAACATTTCAGTTGTATTTAAGCCTGAGGCCATAATATGGAAATATTACCACATAATGGCACATGGAAACTCGCCACTTACCAAAAAAAAGAAAGTATTATGAAATGTTTGCCACAGGAAAATGATTTATCACATATGCATATGCTTTTATATTGATCAATATGCCACAAAATTGCTAATTTAATTTATTATATAATAAATGCTTCAAATATCTATTGGTGAACCTCCTATTTTAAAGATTTCTAGGCACACCTTCCATAGAGATAAATGTTGCATTGTTTATACAGCTTCCTCCTTGAGTTAACAAGTTCTGGAGGAACCTTATTTAAATTAGTCCAAAATTAACTTATTGCATTATAGCAGAAATTTGTATTGCCAAAAAAAACATATGTACTTGATGCATCCTGACAAATGCCACGTAGTGTATGAGGGGGGCATCGTGTTATTAAAATCTCACTCATGTCAACACTAATACACTCTTAATTTTGTTGCAAAACGTTTGCCACTTCATGAAAGCCTTCAGTGTCTTGTAAATGACTGCTTATGGTCCCCAGGTTCACAGTTTGCCCCAAACAGCAGTAAAGAAACTGGAAGCAACAAAGACTATGAAAATCATTTCACTGGAAAATATTATCCCCAAACCACATGTTCTGAGGTTCTCCAGGGCCACCTCTTGAAGAACCACAGGAAGCCAAATTATAAAAGTAGCCTGCAAAATTCATTTGGTAGCCTCTGTGGAAAGGAAGAAATAATTTTCATAAAAATATTTTGTTATAAGAAGCTAATGGATCTCGGAAAAGTTTATATTATGCTCAAGAGTCATTTTCATGCCTGACCTTTCCTCTGTTTGGAATTCCCAAATTGAACTATTAGAGAAAAATGAAGTATCTAACTTACTGAGTCACACAGAGGTTATGGTTTGAACCAAGTCACGAATCTTCATGTATTCTGCATGTTCTCACCTCTGACCACATGGGTTTTCTCTGTGTTTCCTCTCATATTCCAAAGAGGGGTTGACTGCTGACTGTAAAGCGGTTAATCGCTTCTGTGTTGTTTGCCCAACACTGGACTAATGTCTCATCAAGTTCAGGATACTACCAGAGCAGACTTTTCTACCCCACCTTCTGAATATGAGTCAACCTCAGCTTCTTATGCATAAGACTGAAATCCTGTCTCAGATTTCTCATGTTGCATATTTAACATGTAAGTTATTCATTCAAGTGCCCAAAACATGTAAAATGAACGGTTTCTTGCTAAAATATTTTTAAATAGTAACTTCTAGAGTAATCTGCAAATGTCATAAACGCAAGACTAAAGCCTCATGGGGAGCCACTTCATAATTAATGACAGGACTCTTAACCAACAAATGAGGGGCAGAGGTGAGTCTTTAATTTGAAAAGTCACTCCCATGAGGCTTTAGTTTCAGGGTTATGATTTGCAGAATATTATGTTAATCCTTTAAATGGCTTTGGGAAATGGATGTATGGATCAATTGAACTCATGATATGACAGACATATCCTGAATGTCAGATAACCTGGAGTGAAACCAATACAATGTCTTTGCTTTTGGTTAGGCACTCAGTCACCATCATTTTGGATCTAAGGACTATCCATCCATCCATCCATTTTCCAACCCGCTGAATCCGAACACAGGGTCACGGGGGTCTGCTGGAGCCAATCCCAGCCAACACAGGGCACAAGGCAGGAACCAATCCCGGGCAGGGTGCCAACCCACCGCAGGACACACACAAACACACCCACACACCAAGCACACACTAGGGCCAATTTGGACTCGCCAATCCACCTAACCAGCATGTCTTTGGACTGTGGGAGGAAACCGGAGTGCCCGGAGGAAACCCACGCAGACACGGGGAGAACATGCAAACTCCACGCAGGGAGGACCCAGGAAGTGAACCCGGGTCCCCAGGTCTCCCAACTGCGAGGCAGCAGCGCTACCCACTGCGCCACCGTGCCGCCCTCTCAAAGGACTATTCTACCCCAAAATTATTTTTAATTTGTCACTTACCCTATGAACTTTGAAATAGAGGCAAAGACAAAAAAAAAAAAAATGTTGTAATGCAGAATGGAGAGAAAAAAAGTTAATGAGATAACAGAAGCCAATAGTGACCAATGCTGTACAACAAAAAACGATGTGAAAAATGTCCATGGAAAAAAAGTCTCATGTTAGTCATGTTGCATAATTCATCCATCCATCCATTTTCCAACCCACTGAATCTGAACACAGGGTCACGGGGGTCTGCTGGAGCCAATCCCAGCCAACACAGGGCGCAAGGCAGGGAACCAATCCCAGGCAGGGCGCCAACCCACCACAGGACACACACACCAAGCACACACTACGCCCAATTTAGAATCGCCAGTCGACCTAACCTGCATGTCTTTGGACTGTGGGAGGAAACCGGAGCACCCGGAGGAAACCTACGCAGACACGGGGAGTTCATTTGAACGCTCAAAACATGTAAAATGAATGCTTTCTTGCTAAAATATTATTAAATAGTTACTTCCAGAATAACCTGCAAAAGTCATAAACTCAAAACTAAAGCATTGTGGGAGTTACTTTATAATTGAAGACAGGACTCTTAACCAACAAATGAGGGGCAGAGGTGAGTCTTTAAGTTGAAAAGTCACTCCCATGAGGCTTTAGTTTCATTGGTTATGAATTGCACGGAATATTATGTTGATACTTTAAATGGGTTTGGAAAATGGATGAATGGATCAATTGAGCTCAGGATATGACAGACATTGATAGTCAGATAACTTGGAATGAAACTAACACAATGTCTTTTCTTTTGGTATAGAAAAAAGAAACATGTTAATAGGTTCCTAAAAAAAAGGATTAACATGGCAAAATATCACAGTTGCTGGTGATGACACAGGGAGTAGCACTGCTGTCTTGTACCTTGACAGCCTTGGTATGTGGAGTTTACATGGTCTCACAGTGCCTGTATGGGGTTTTCCTCGATTTTCATTCCAAAGAGGTGCAAATAAGGATAATAGGTGTCTTCAAATTTCTATGACAATAATGAATAAAAAATTAATTGTCATTTTTTAAATAGTACAGTTTTCTAAAGTAACTAGCAACTATCTAAAGGTGTCAAAGTAAACCAAATGTTAGGTTGGACGGTCAGACTGTAGCATCTGAACTTCGCAAATGATATTTCAGCTTGTCATTTATACAGTAATCTAAAGGCATTGAATGAGTTAAATATAGAAAGCACATAATCCACAATTTTACAGTAGTATTTTTATGGCTTATGCATCCTTTAACCTACTGAAGGATTTTTGCACTTTATTGGAGGTGGCATACTGCTGCATATTTGATTTTGTATAAAAGCTCAGGGGACAAATCTTTACTTCCGCTAGCAAGGCATTTCCAAAGATGTTTCAGAAAAAAAAGAAAACTAAAATGACAACTTTTACATTTTTAGATCCAAGATACACAAATCCTTTTCTTATGCTTTTATGTTTCTGTAATCAAGTTGTTAAAGCTGTACTTTGTTACCTCTCAATTATCCATCCATCCATCCGTTTTCCAACCCGCTGAATCCGAACACAGGGTCACGGGGGTCTGCTGGAGCCAATCCCAGCCAACACAGGGCACAAGGCAGGGTGCCAACCCACCGCAGGACACACACAAACACACCCACACACCAAGCACACACTAGGGCCAATTTAGAATCGCCAATCCACCTAACCTGCATGTCTTTGGACTGTGGGAGGAAACCGGAGCGCCCGGAGGAAACCCACGCAGACACGGGGAGAACATGCAAACTCCACGCAGGGAGGACCCGGGAAGCGAACCCAGGTCCCCAGGTCTCCCAACTGCGAGGCAGCAGCACTACCCACTGCGCCACCGTGCCGCCGACCTCTCAATTATTCAGTCCTTTATTCATTCTTTAGCTTTACATTTTGCAAAATATGCCTGTACGGCAAAATCACCTATTCTGGCAGTATTGGGTGCAAAACAAATGAATCCTAGCTAGAAGATGCACTAGTCCGGCTGACTCTCTCTCAAACATCCATATTCAGACATGTAAGTGCAGTCTACGGTCTCAAGTCAGCCTAACAGGAATATTTGTGGAAAACATGAATACCCAGAGACAGACTAAGTGAATGAGTGGAGGATATATAATAGTGATAGCCTAGGATTTTAAGCATTGCCTTTAAAGAAGGCTCGGCTCTCAGTTGGTGTGATGCTTTACTGCTAGAAAATGCATGATTAAATAACTACAAAATGCATTTTCCATCTTGAACTTTAATATTTCAAGACACGGTGTCCCCTGTAGTGTACAACTGAATACTGTATGTAGGCCCTGCGATGGATTGGAACAGGGCTGCCTTGTGCCATGTCCTGTTGGGATAGGCTGCAGTCTCCTCCAGTCCTGAACTGGATTTGATTAAGTGGTTATGAGAATGTTTTATTTAGTTCAAGCATGGGACATTTTCAGGGCTCAGGGTTAGGGTTATGTCAGGTAAGCAATACCACTCCAAGATGAGAGAAGGCTTTGTTGCTAAGTGAGCCTCCCCTTCAGTCCGCAGTTCTGAGGGACAACGTTAGAAGATGAATGACATCATTTCCTCGCCATAATCAGAAGCCCCGCCCCTCTTGGGAGTCTCCAAATAAAACTCAAATGACCACAAAAAGTGGATGTTCAAAAGAGCTCCTAATCTTAAGTGTCTTTCTTGTAATTATTTTTTGTGAATGACAGAGGGAGTAGTTTTAAATCTTTAACAAGCTTTTTTTCCTTATTTCACCTATTTTGCCATCATTAAATGTGGCTTGCCCTGTTGGCAACCCATTTTTTTGTGTTATGTAATCCTCTTATTTATTAAATATAAATATAAGTATAAAAATATACATGAATGGTATATGCACATGCCATTTATATGTTAACAGGAGCATTGTTTGGCTTATTCAAGTTCAAAGCAATTAGAACTTAATTATTTTATTTATAGATGACGACTACAGTGGAGGTTGGGAGCATGTCCTGATAGTGAGTTGTCACACCCACCACATACTGAACCACCTGGATTGGGACCCGAGTGCTGCAGGTGACACCTCAGCACCACACTGGAACAGTATGAGGTTTTTTTAAAGTGGAAAAACTAAAATTTTGTTAAGGTATGATGTAGCCAGGGTTTTATCTCTGGCCTATCTTTCCATTCTTTTTCTTTGTCTTTCTCGTTATTTTAAAGTGTCAGTTATGTGTTTATGTAAATTTTTGTTAATATTGCTATGTTTATGTTTTATTTAGTAACTATGTATCTGGTATTGTTTCCTCAAGCTCTCTGCGCTTTGTGCCTTATGATACTGCTGATGAACCATACTCAGCCTATATATTCACGCTGAAAGAATTGCAGAGTTTATCGTTACGATATATAAGATGGATGTTCTTTACTGTAGCAAGCTTGAGGGAGCCTGTCATGTGTGCATGTCAGTTCACACATGACAAGACTCTAGAACAGGGGTAGGCAACGTCGGTCCTGGTGAGCCGCAGTGGCTACAGGTTTTCATTCCAACCCAATTGCTTAATTAGAAACCCATCATTGCCAATCTCAGACCTTATTTAATTTTATGGCTTGTTAGTCTGTGCAATGTAAGGCTTTTATATCGTAGATTTTTTTCCTTTCCAAGGATATCATCCAAATGATTTGAAGCCTAAAACAGATCATTTTCAGTCTGTCACATTTTTCTATTAAGTGTTTTATTAAATCAAACAGTGCATGATGAACACACACAGATGTAATTGGAAAAAAGCTAGCTGGAGAACTGCTGGCTGCTTTGTCTTTTACATCTTATTGCTAATAAGGAGCAATTAAAACACTGAATGCAGCAGTTTAAGATTGAAATAAGCAATTAAGGTTGGAGAACCTTAACAAGCGAGACCACTAAAATGAAGCATCAAAATGTCACTTAAGCAATATGTGCTTCATCAGCAATAATTGAGTTCTCGTTAAGGAACTGGGTTGGAACAAAAACCTGCACATACTGCGGCTCACCAGGACCGACGTTGCCTACCCCTGCTCTAGAATATGACAAAGCAATGATCTTAAGAATATTAGATTCATTTGCATAACACAGTTAAGAAGCACATCAGTTTGCATCAATCAACATACAGATAAATGGCAAAATCTTTAGCACATTTATACAGTATGTTTTATGAATATTAAGGTTATAAAATTGTTAAATAAATTAAACGTTTTTGGAAAATAGCTGATCATCAAATAGGGCTTTTTATATATAATACCACAGTTAAAAACCTAAAATGTTACAGAGATAAATTTGCTGGGTACAAATAATACAGAATGTCTTTGTCAAACAGGCAGTCTCAGTCATACGCACTTTACAAATTTGTACAGGACGTTTTTTTATTAACTACCACATTGAGCCTGAGAGGTGACAGGTGAGTTCATTGAAGTTGTGGCTGTTCTTTAATAATTACGATTTGATATTCTGTTTACTGAATTTGTGCTATTATTTTTTGCTCACTTTTTTAGAATTCAAAAGGGTGGAATGGTGAAAATCCTCAAAATCACAGCATCAATGTGAAAAAGCATCAAACTCTGGCATATGCTGCACAAATCTATCATTTATAACTTTAAATAATAATCCATTACCAAACTCATGTAATCCAGTTTAGGAATGCAGAGGCCAGGGCCTATCCTACCAGTATCTGGTTCAAGGTTGAAACCAGTCCTGGAAAGTATGCAAGCTCATAGCAGGGCAAAATCTTGCACACTTCCACACTCACTCACGCCAGCATTTTAGAGTTGCCAATTAACCTGCACATGTCTGGGATGTGAGACCTAAACCAGGGAACCATGAGGAAAAACCCACAAGGAGAATGTAATAACTCTTCACTGAACAATGTGCAAGTTTAAACCCATTCTTCTAGAGATATGAGGCACTGGTGCAAAATAAATACTTTTTTATCATAATTTCAAAGTGGGTGTTTGGTGTCACTCATGAATTCCACTGCTTAACATGAACAATGCATTGCTTTTATAATAACGCTTTATAAGAGCACTTCAGTGGAGCAAAGCGACTACTTCAGAATGTGTCATTCTATCCTTTGTTTTTGTAGTCTTTGAAACATCCCAGATTTGTGAGCTTTTATCTTGCACAAAGCATGCCAGCATGTCTTTCTGTTTCATCTTCATAATGATGTGTAATATTTTCCTCAGTTTTGCATGTTAACATTTTCCCTTGTGCTTTCTGTTAGAAGCCACTGGACTTGCAAAAGGCTCAAAGAGCTGCAAAGCCTAAAATATACACAGTTTGTGCTGACAAACACACACGGCACACACAATGGACCAAGGCAGAAGCAACACACCAATCCCATTTTTTTTTTAGAGTAAGGGAATGATTTGCTTCTTTCGTGTGCCTTAAAGAAATTAGTGAGTGGAAATCTTAAATGAAAACCCTGTGTGTCTCTGTATATCAATAAATTGAGTCAGGAGACTGCGGCTTGTGTCTTAATAATCAGAAGATATGACCTTGAGAATTTAATGTACTTTATTCATGTCTGATTAGTTTGATTGAAAATTTAAGATTCAGCTATATTCTCAAAAGACAAATTACAGAAGATGTAACTGTTACCAATTGAAATGAGAAGACTTAAATAAATAAAACAGTACAATTTTGCTATGAGCAACTCAGTGAGCCTAAAATTGACTACTCATTTCAACAGAAAGGAATTAAAGAAGGATTTTTCAGAGGTTTTATGGTAGCATAGTGGTTGGCACCGCTGCCTCATGGATTCAGTATCCTAGACCAGCATCCCAGAATTTGCATTTTCACCCTTTATGTGCATGGATTTACCTCACAGGACTCCAGTTTTCCTTCCACGTCCCTCAAGACAAGCAGGTGAGGTTAACTGATGACTCTAAAGAGGCAGGAGTGCCTGTGTGAGTGAGTCCTGCTCTGGACTGGCATCTAGTCCAAGGCTATTTGTAGATAGATAGATAGTGTGAGATATGGCCGGCCATTCATCCCGGCCAACACCCCCAGGCCACCAGATGGAGCCCTTCTTGCAGCAGGGAGATGCCCCGAATGCTAGCAGGGAATTATGGACAGTGGACTTTTAATGCACAGCCCTGCTGGATACCATGGGGGCCGCCAGGAGTCACTGCAGGGAGGCCCAGGGATTATTTGCCTTATAACCCAGAAGTGCGCCTTAGTCACAGTGACAGAGGGAATGACGTACTTCCGGGATGAAAAAGAAGAGTTTTTACCTGAGTGATAGAAAGTCACATGGACCGAGGGGTAGAAACACTTCCAGGTCAAGGGCTATAAAGGACTCTGGGAAATCCCAGACGGATGAGCTGAGCTGGGTGGAAGGGTGGCAACGCGTCTGGGAGAGTGGAGGACTGATTAGTGTATTGTGAATTTATTTATATGAGTGTTGTGGAGAGGAGGGTACTTTGTGCACTGTTTATTAATAATAAAGTCAACTATTGGACTTTTACCTGGTGTCTGGCGTATAGTCTGAGGGTTCAAGGGAGTGATAGCGCCCCCTATCTGTCACAATAGATAGATAGATAGATAGATAGATAGATAGATAGATAGATAGATAGATAGATAGATAGATAGATAGATAGATAGATAGATAGATAGATAGATAGATAGATAGATAGAATGAACAAACAATTGAACAAACCAACAAACTTTATTAGTCCAAAGGGGGAAATCTAGATTTTACATATGAGAATGTTACATATGTATGAAGTGGGGTCCTGGGTGGGACTTGTACTATCATCCCACGTGGTATGCATACTAAAGTTCTGAGGGACTGGAGATTAAGTTCAAACCCCCTGAGAGTCTTAATTAAATGAATGTGTGTATGTTAGGCTTTGTGTGTTTTTACTGAAGTAAAGTTTCTACATTGCCTGCTACCACAAGTTAAACATTCTTCCAAATGAATAAAGGCATGGTCTGCTCACATTTGTATCTAAACGGCAGCTTACAGCTTCTGAAAATTGTTGAGAGATTATCTCCTCATGAGACAATAAATTGTTAACATTAAGCTAATCATTCCCTATAGTCTAATTTGATCTATAACAGCTCTCTGGATGTGCCCAGTTAAACCTGCATGAACAATTTACATATGTGTGAATGATTCTTCTTCTGTCATGTTTGAACATTTCTAAAGGACGAACAACTTTAGACAAAACTATCAAAAGTCATGTTAGCTTGAATGGATGAGATTCACCATCAGCTGCATTTGAAGGAGCTTTCTACAGTTACAGCCCATTTTATATGCAGAGTATTTCTTAATTTAATTTTATTTATAATTTATGGATTACCTGTGTAGATATGTAAATAGATTACGAACACTTACCATTTCCCTGATTCTTAATTATTTACCATTCATGTCCTTCTGATGGAATGCCAAATATGTGAATTGCTACCTCTAATTGAATGTTTTACACTATTTTACAATAAGTGCCTTTTATTGCTGTGTATTTCTTTTATAATCAATCAGTATTCCTAAATATATGACTGCATATTTATTGTCTAACGATAATGAAGATAAAGGTAAGTAAATGCTTTTCATTCTTATCCTATACTTGTTACTTGAGTTACATGGTAAGCCATGTTAATAATGGCAACCTACAATGCTGGAAAGCATCTAATTACTGATTAATTAGAGCATCAGTATGCAGAAATAAAAGAAACTTAACATAAAGAGTTGATGAACGTTCATATTGCTGTATACCGTACGTGTTGCCATTACTAATATATGTGAAGCAGCTGCTAATAATATAACTACAGTATTTAACAAAGTGGCACCTTTGAAATGTTTATAATTTAATGTGCTTTGGTGTCACACCAAGAAGGATACACTGGAACAATTCATTTGTGTGTGGCTAATGAGATGCAAGCAGATGTATATGAGGCCTGCACATTTTCTCTTGGAATTATCTATCTATCTATCTATCTATCTATCTATCTATCTATCTATCTATCTATCTATCTATCTATCTATCTATCTATCTATCTATCTATCTATCTATCTACAGTGGACAACAAATTCTTTTCAAACATTTTACTTTCTGTGATATCTTCAGGCTGTATACAAAAATAATTTCAGATTGAGTGTATCACATAAGAATTTGGAGAGAAATTGAAATGAACTTTTATCGAATTTACCACATTTTTAACAATGCATTGGTTCAATTGATAAAAAATATCTGCAGCTGATTTTCATTTGTAATGCTTCTCGTTTCAGTGTCCAACTACAATCTACCAGTACGGATGGATTCTACTTGCCTCATACTGCTTTACCATCATTGCAATGTTTCGGTGAAACCTTTCACCATGTTTGTCACTGACTGCACCAGCAGGGAAGAAGTCAAAGTGTGAATGCAGAAAATGAATCTTTAGTGATACACTGAACTTCATGGTTTCATACGATTGAAGCATGTTGTCAACTAGCTGGATGTACTTTGGCGCTCTGCAGGTGCGAAGAAAATTCTCAACAACATTTTTGAATGCTTTCCATGCAATTTCTTAAGGCCCTACTAACAGATCTTCAAACTGCTTGTCATTGATTATGTGTCTGATTTGTGGACCAACAACATTGCTTGCATTAATCTTGGCATCAGTCATTTGTGGGACCATTATGTACAAATATGTAAATTCTTCACCTTCTTTGTTGATTGCTTTTACATCCTTGCATGCCATCCATGCAGTTTCCTCTGGCCCCACTAGCAGATCTTCAAACTATTTGTCATTGTGATGTGTCTGATTTGTAGACCAACAAAATGCCGTCCTTAATCTTGGTATTTCTGTCTCAAATACCGCACTCCTTTGGCTTTCTTGTTCATCACTTTAACAAGACAAAAATATCTTTGTTGGGTTGACAAGTCATTGATATGCCACAGTTTTCTGCCATGGAACCCAATGCTTACAGAGCAGCCAAATCTTTTTAATGTAATGATACTCTTACACATGGCTGGCTGTCCCATTCTAAAATGAAACAACAGGACTTGGAATATCTGACCTGCATTCCTGCTATGTTTAGACGGCTACAGATGTTCCAGTTGTAGTGGCTGTACTGCATATGAATACTTATAATATGAGACTAAAATCAGATAAATAGGTGATGGTATTTCACCTACTGTTTAAAGGTATTTTTGTGATCAGCAACCCAAAATCTATAACCTACACTCAAAAGAGTTCAGGAAGCAAGATCTTCATGGACCACTGTTATCTATCTATCTTCTTGTGCAGTATTTTGTTTTGTGTTTATTTCCAGACTTTTCTATCAAAATGTCTTGTTTTCAAAAGAAAAAAAAATCTGTCATCAATCTCGTCCGATACCTCTTTGTACTATGGCCCCAAAAACGGAGCATTAGAAGTGTCTGCTCATCGGAGGCCACTCTCCTCCCCCATTAAGCACACCGTTTTTACATCTGAATAACATTATTAATCCCCCAAAGGATTCCTAAAGAACTTGACAGAGAAAGAGGGCCGCACCATGCATCAGTAACAAGCTGTGGAGTCACTTACAACAGGACCTCCATTTTCCCATCCTTTGCAAAGGAAAGAGCACAAGGAGGTGAAGTGGGTTGCTCAGGGTCATGATAGAAAGCAAGAACTAGGACAGAGCTTTCCTTTCATACCAGAATATCTTAGTAGAGCAAATTTTATAGGAGATGCAGTAATCATCAATTAAACATTTGTTATGCTTGCCAGCCTAGTGCCTCCAAAAACAGGTAGAGCACAAAGACAATTATCGGCTAAAGGGAAAAAGGAGACTTAAGGTTCTGCTTCTTTATAACACAAAATTACAAAAAAAATTAAATGGACTAGAAACTGTCAGCATTTTTGAGTTTAAACATGAGGTCAAATTATTACACATAAGCGTTCATGTGGCATTAACTTACTGGACTTCAGTAGTGACTGTGTGCTCTGCACTGCAAAGCATTATACAGATGACATCCTTGCCACTATTTAATACCATTTAAATCTTACAGTGATTATTCAGATAATTTTATGTTGATGTTCAATGTTTCCTTTCGCTCAAGAAGGGACACAAATGAACAAAGCATTTACAATCACTGATAATCATTTTTCAGGATATGAAGGTTTCACATAAATCTCTCCAGATACTTTAATATCAACATTAAAAAATGAGCGAGGGGTACCAGCAAAGTAGAAACTGCAGTTACTCTGTTTAAGAGGCGAGAACACAGAGCCTATTGATTCTGTGGGAAAGCAACAGTGAAGATGTAATCTCTGATCAATTAACCTTTCATCTGGGATTCAGGACACTAAAGGGAAGAATAGCGGAAAAACTGAGAAGAATCAGACTGTCAAGGGATGATAAAGAACACAACGTTTCAGGAAGAAGGAAGACATTTATGATCCTAATTCTGAATGCACTACATGTATATTCATTTTTGCTTTGTATGGAATTATATAGATCTTTATGTTTTTTTATAACAGTTCTGCATTTTCAGTGATTTCTGTTTAACAGACATCAAATTATTATTTATTTAGCTAATTAGGCATACTCTGTGAAATCCTACACATAATTTTGAGACATTACAGTTTCACAGAACAGTTTATTTGCCACTGTTTCTGCATCCATCATAATGTTTCTAAACTGTAACACCTATCTTCTTGTAGATTTTTTTATTAGACACTGTCTAGTCTTATTTTAAACTACATATGCTATAAAGGGTAACACTTCTGCCCCACCGATTTGATGTCCTGGATTCAAACCCATCATCCTGTTGTTGACTGTTTTGAGTTTGCACGCATTTCTGTGTGGCTTTTTCTCTGGAGTGCAGGACCAACCAGCGTTTGTACACAGAAGGCCAGGGAGCGAGTGGTAATATCTCCTTTCTGTGCCATGACCTTGAGGCCGAAGGATATTACAGGGGATACATCGGTGCATGGCATCCTTACAGCCACTGAGTGACACCTGAGATGAACTCAGGCACTGGGAAGGTCAGCACAGTAGCTGACTGCCTGCTTTGGGCAGAGCATCCCCCCCATACACTGGATAGTAGCATCCCATTTGGCAACCCTCAGTATGGACGTCCGCAGGGCAGCATGGGAGTTGTAGTTCTGTTCGGGGTCTGTGGGGACCTTTAGGCGGATATCAGTACAAGGACTGTGGTGGTCCTGTCTGACTCAGAAGTGCTTCCCAGGAGTAATAGATTAAGCACTGGAAGTACTTCAGGGTCTGGATTTAAAAGATCCCTCCAGTTGATTTGGGGGAGATGGAGCTGGATGTGGAGAAAGGAGAAAGCTCACTTGTGAGGAGTGAAGGTGGAGAAAAAGAAAAGGAAGAAAAAATAAAAAGTGTTGTGCTGTATTTTGAACAAAAGAAGCCTGCATGAGGGTATTGTTTCAATTAAAAGCAATTTAGTTGAACTGGGACTGGTGTGGTGCAATTGTGTCTGGTGATTTGGGGCTCAGTGGCCCCCTACAGGCCACATTGGGCACTTCAGCTTTCTCAGAAATCTCCTGCGCAACCTTCAAACTTCGACTTTATGTGATTTTGGACAATCAAGGTGAATAGGAAGGATAAGCTTGTTGGGCTGAATAGCCTGTTCTTGTCACAATTGTTCTAATGTTCTAATAGTAGGATAACCAGTATTTCCAAATTATACGGTTGCATGAATGGGCTCTGTGTCTTATGCCCAGTGCTCCCTGCAACCCTGAATTGGATTAAGGGGATTTAATAATGCTTTGTGGATGTTACAGACATATACTAAAAAACCGGGGATGCAGTAATTAGCAACACCTTATGTTAATTTTCATTTTTTGGTGCCACAAATTATTATTATAAAGAGTAAATACATTTGGTATTCTTTTTTGAGGGCGGCACGGTGGCGCAGTGGGTAGCGCTGCTGCCTCGCAGTTGGGAGACCTGGGGACCCGGGTTCGCTTCCTGGGTCCTCCCTGCGTGGAGTTTGCATGTTCTCCCCGTGTCTGCGTGGGTTTCCTCCGGGCGCTCCGGTTTCCTCCCACAGTCCAAAGACATGCAGGTTAGGTGGATTGGCGATTCTAAATTGGCCCTAGTGTGTGCTTGGTGTGTGGGTGTGTTTGTGTGTGTCCTGTGGTGGGTTGGCACCCTGCCCGGGATTGGTTCCCTGCCTTGTGCCCTGTGTTGGCTGGGATTGGCTCCAGCAGACCCCCGTGACCCTGTGTTCGGATTCAGCGGGTTGGAGAATGGATGGATGGATGGATTCTTTTTTGAGCAGAGGTAAGTCAATTCATCTGCCTATCCAATTTTTCAGTCAAAAGATTGTTGTGAGTTGAAGTCTATCCCAGGCAGCATCAAGTGCAAGGCAGGGGACTCACATGCTCTAGATTATGGCTGACAATTAATCAATTAATCTAACAAAGATGCATTTTGGATATTGTAGGAAACCATTGTCCACTTACATCAGCATGTTTGCAAACTTCACACTGTGAACAGGTCGGAACTACTTTGCCACAAACAGAAGTATGAAGTTCACATTATTTGATTACAATTGGCTAGAAAAGTAATTATTCAGTTACGTTTGCACCATTAACATAATCTAAAGGGCTGCACTTACTGGCAGTAGTAAAGATGCTACTCAGAGATTAGGATACTAGTACAATGTTTCCTCAAAAGGTGGTTATGATGACAAGGATGAGTCTCAGAATACTTGCTGCTAGATTAAAGTCTTAATGCAATAGAGAGACATAACAAGAAAAAATAATACATTTTAAGAATGCCTACTGAATACCAGTCTGAGAAAGGAGATTTGCTTACTTGACCTAATGAGCTTTAGTAAATACCTTCCCACTTAAAATTATAAGTGCAAGCCAAACACCTAGTGCTGAAATAAATATAATGCCAAAACTAGTGCATATATGCCCAAAATAATAATAATAAGACCAAAATTCTGACACACAACAAACTCTTTTTTTCTTTTAGGAGATGTCATCTAAATATGAGGTGAGACACAAGAATAACCGGATTGAGCTTGGGGCTTTCCTGGTAAACCGTCGGCCAGACGTGAATCATAGAACTATATCCCCTCTTACACGTCCTCTCAAACTGCTGACCGGCTAGGTATATCCTGTGAACAGCCCAGTCAGTATTTGCACAACAATCGCTACACAGGTTGCCGCGATAATGTCGGGTGAAAAAATCGAACAGCAAATCAACATCAAATTTCTCACAAATTTTCTTTTTTTCCATAAAGCAGTTTTTGACTGACAAAAACATTCCTGTCCTCGATCATCATCCCTATTCGCCTGGTGAGTTTTACCTGAAAATCAAAAGTGACCTAAACAGAACACATTTTTCTTCAATGGATGAAGTGAAGACAAAAACATCAAGCCTGTTGAAGAGCCTCAAGCAAGAAGACTTCCAGCACTGTTTCAATCAATGGAAGATATGTATGGAGCAGTGTAGAGATCGGGAGGGGAAGTATATAGAAGGTGACAATGTTTAGAATGCTGTAATTCATCAATAAATATATTTTTTTTACCAATTTGTTTATTTTTGTGTTTCACCTCGTATACCAGCTTTAAAAAAAATGGCAAAATAAACAGAAAAAGTGCAAAAACTGTCTGAAGCAGCTGACACAACTAATAGGGAGTATTTGGTTATTAACTGGGGCAAGTAGAACCATATTGGTCATTTGATTAAAAAAGGCTGACCTGCCCTTATTTGTGATAAGAGGGAGTGCTGGAGATTTTGTCTTGTAGCTTTAGAGGAGTCAAGCCCATCACAGAAATAATCATGACTGTGTTCTTAAAAATTGCAACCAATGGCTGTGCCATAAATTTGTATTTTGTTAGGCAAAGCAGTTGGCTCCACCACCACTGGCCTAAACACACTCACCAGATTGGTTTTAATTCAGCCAGCTTGCCAATGTTATGATTTGGATTCTTTTTAGCTTTCTTATGGTACTTGGGTTTACTTTTTTGGATTTAGTTTTGGTTTTGGAACATGTACATTCCAGGTCTGACAATGGTTTCCCTAATAGAAATTTATTTAACTCGGCTGAACAATTGTTGCATCTTTTTGACACCATTTTGCTTTTTCATATACACTGTTAATTTGTGGAGTGGGGCACATGATGTTTCCATCTTGTTGGTATAAATTTTACTACATGTACTTCCTAAACCATCCGAGTTTACCTGATTGAAGACCAAGAGACTTGGCCATTTTACTTTTGATTGTGTCTTTGGTAATGAATCCTTGGAAATGAACTATTGACTACAATTAAGAAGCCTGATTTTTGGACTGAAAATAATTTTTTTTAATTTACTTTCTATCTCATTCTTTCTGTAAGAACAGCCAAAGGAAGAATACTAACTATGTCATCAAAGTTTCAAAAGTAACCAATGCTAACTTATATGAAAAAAGAAAAAAAATATTCTAAATTCAAGTACAAGTAATGAGCTGCTGCGGCATAAGTGAGTGAACTCAGGAGTGCGACTGTAAAGCTCACTCTCAGGCTTACAGCTAATTCTGTTTTGTTCTAAAAGAAATATATAAACATGGGGACAAACTCAAAATCAGTTCCTCAAATCGCTTGCATTTACCTGCACTGTAAATTTCACTAGATATGCACTTTTCTTTGGAAAGAATATACTAGATGGTATTTAAAACAGTTAACAGGCTTTATTCTATCTTTTTCTGCTGAAAATGCTTAAACGTTTAAGAGTCCTTGATCGTACCTTTATTCCTTTTTTTAAATCATTGTATTTTAAAGTGCACTGTTCATAAAACTCCCAGAGAAACTCATTTAGAAAAGACAGGGGCAAAATGAATTTCTGTTTGCAACAATAACACAACCATCCCTTTCCGGGAACGCTGGAAAAGACTCCCAATATATTTGACTTCAGAGACTTTGTACAAGTTTAAATGAACAAATGAATGTCACTAATGTCAGCGAAGGTTCAGCAAGCCAATATATTCAAACAGCTGCTAAGCTTTCTTTAGGACCATGAAATGCAAGTATTTCCTCTAATCCATCATTTCAACAAGGTTTGAAAATCAGCTGAAAACACCGAATAAAATAAAAGAAGACTTCTAATAAAAAAGGAAAATGATTTTCCCTTTGTCTAGAGCTTTTTTAACATAATTATTATTAGAGTGATAATACATATTATGGAAAAAGAAAATAAATGTAAACTTTGTTGCTCAGTAATTGAAAATCACATCAGTGTGTTTAAAAGAAAATGTTCAGATGAATACAGGGCCATTCTGCCTAGTAAAGCTTTGTTGTTTCAATTCTCCTAATCCCTCATCACAGTGGATTCAGACCCCTTCACTTTCTGCACACTCTGTATTACAGATTTAATTTTAAATGGATACAATTACTATTTAGCCCATCAACCTACACTCAATAACCCATAATGACAATGTGAAAAAAATGTTTTCAGAAAGGTTTGTAAATTTGTTAAAAATCAAAACCGGAAATCTCTCATTCACACAAGTCTGTAGACCCTTAATTCAGTACTTTGTAGAATCCCCTTTGGCAGTAATTACTGCTTTGTGTCTTCTTGGGTACGTCTCTACAAGCTTTGCACACCAGAAATTGGGCAGATTATCTCATTTTTTCTGGTGGTTCTCCTTAGGCTCCATTAGATTGGGTGGGACTGCCAGCTTCAGGTCTCTCCACCGATGCCCTATGGGGTTTAAGTCTGGGCTTTGGATGAGACACTCAAGGACATTGAGAGACTTGGACCAAAGACACTCCAGCACCTTAGTCCGATGTCATGAGCACTCCGGAGCAGGTTTTCTTCAAGGAATTCTCTGTATTTGGCTACATTCTTCCTTCCCCGAATTCTGATAAGTCTCCCCATCCTTTCCACTGAGAAGCAACTCCATGCCACCCCTCCTGCCATCACCATGCTTCACGTAGTATTCACTGGTGTTAGTCAGGTGATTCCTGGTCTTCACCAGACAAAGTGCTTTCACATCTGCCCAAAGATTTTGATTTTTGTCTCATCAGATGAGAAAATCTTTATCCTCATGAACCGAGAGTCCTTTAAATGCCATTTGGGAGTCTCCTAGCGGGAGTTAGCCACTACTTCATAAACAACTAATTGATTGAGTACTGCTGAGATGATTAGCCTTCCAACAGATTCTCCCATTTCAGCAGATGATTTCTATTGTTCTGTTAGAGTGAAAATTGGGTTCATGGTTATCTGTCTGAGCATGGGCCTTCTTGCCCAGTTTGTCAGTTTGGCCAGACAGACTCATGTTATTTACAAACATACTTCCATTTCACAATTATTTAGGTCACTGTTATCTTGGAAACACTCAAAGCTTTACAGATGGGTGTATACCCTTGCCCTGCTCTATGTTACAAAACAGTTTGCAAAGGTCTATGAGAGTTTCTTAAACTTTATGGCTTGATTTTTGTCCTCATATGCAATGTAAATTGTGGGGCCATTTATTGTATACATAGGTATGCCTTTCTAAATGATGTCCAATAAAATCAATTTGCCACTGGTGGACTCCAATCAAGATCTTGATACATCTCAAGGATAATTAAAGCAAACAGTATGCACCTGACCGCAACTTGGAGTGCCACAGCAAAGGTTACTTATATGAATGGGAGATTTCAGTTTTGTTTTTTTTTATTAAATTTGCAAACTTTTTTGAAAACATGTTTTCATTTTGTCATTAATAGTTATTGATTGTAGACTGATGGGCAAAACTAGCAAGATACCCATTTAAAATCAAATCTATAACACAATAAAGCAGGGATTCCTAACTCCGGTCCTGGAGAGACCCAGTGGCTGCAGGTTTTCATTCTAACCCTTTTCTTAATTAGTGACCTGTTTTTGCTGCTTATTAACTTCTTTTGAATTAATTTTAATTGACTTGTTTTTTAAGACTTGTTCCTCTGAATTGCTTCATTTCGTTCCTTAAATGGCACCCAAACATAAATGAAATGTGAAGTGAGAGAGCCAACAGAAGACCAACTAAGTCAGGGCCTCAAACTCCAACCAATTTCACTCCAAGCAGTTGCTTAATTAGGCGCAGAGTCTTGTCGTTAATTAAACCCATTCTTTAATTTCATGGCTCTTGCTGCTCTCATTATGCAATAGCATTTCCAAAATTGTTGATTTTCTCTTTTCTAAGAGCACAGTTAAAATGTGATCGTCATTCCTGAGGCATTCACCTTTCTTTAATATCAGGTACTGTATGATCGACAATGTTGGTCGTGTTTTGCTGGTCATGTTTTGGTTCAATTTGTATCTCATTATTGTTTGGCTGCTAATTAAGGAAAAAGAAATAATTAAGGGGTCTGAGTGTTCAAGAATAAATCAAATAAAATTAATTCAAAAGAAGTTAATTAGGAGCAAAAACAGATCACTAATTAAGAAAAGGGTTACAATGAAAACCAGCAGCCACTGTGGCCCTCCAGGACGGGAGTTGGGGACCCCTGCAATAAAGTGTGCAGAGAAGTGAAAGGATCTGAATATTTTCTGTATACTGTAAATTAGCTAAACTGAAGTTCTAGCTACAACTGGTTGATGCAGTGGTTTGCAGAGTCTTCAGATCAGATTTCAGCTCAGCCACTGTCACATTTGAATGGCAAAGAACAGTTGGATACTGAGGGATTATTGTAATAATGAACAAAAGAACAGAAAGGAATTTGACAAATGAGAGGTGATGCAATTTGTACATATTTGGCATATGCTGTGACTATTTTTGCGAATGTTCCTCTTGACAAATGAAATAATTTTGCAGTTTCTGTGACTGATTTAGCTTCATGAACTTTGTTAGCTGCCTCATGATTCTTGTAAAACTCACATATCAGAGTGCTAATTGTCAGACATCTTTCATTCTGTAGTTGAGGCACACTGCTAATTGTCAATCAACCTAATGTGATCCTCTGCACCTGCATTTGTCGTGATGATTTAGTTATTTCAAAGTTAAATTTCTTTTTCATGTGGTGTTTCTGTTATTTTATTTACCCCGTGTACAACTAAATGGACTAGTGTCCCAGATTTTCAAAAAGCCTTTGATCCACTCCCACACTAAAGATTAAATGTGAAACTAGAAGATGTAGGCATCAGAGGTAACCTAGAAAACTGGATATCTAGTTGGTTAACTGGCTTTAGACAAAGAGTACAGATAAGAGGAGAATGCTCCATGTAGGGCGAGGTCATCAGTGGAGACCCCCAAGGGTCTGTCCTGGGAC
The DNA here is from genome assembly GCF_900747795.2 of Erpetoichthys calabaricus. NCBI lineage: Eukaryota > Metazoa > Chordata > Cladistia > Polypteriformes > Polypteridae > Erpetoichthys > Erpetoichthys calabaricus. The sequence goes on along the minus strand of NC_041397.2, from coordinate 280,000,243 downwards.
CATTACTTTTTCTGATTTACATTAATAACATTGATTCTGGTATAGTTAGTAAACTTGTGAAATTTGCAGATGACACTAAAATTGGAGGAATGGTTAAAAACTGAGGAGGCAGCAAAAAAGAATTCAAAAAGACCTGCACGACTTTCAGAACTGGGCAAACACCTTGAAACTGTAGTTTAATATAGAAAAGTGCAAAGTACTAATGTGGGCAAAAGGAACATCAATTATAAATACAAGATGGGAGGCACTGTCCTACAAGAAGCAACATCCGAAATGGATTTAGGTGTTTATGTTGACATAGCATTTTCATTGACTAAGCAAAGCAGAGAAGTGGTTATAGAGGCAAATAAAATATTAGGTTATATCATAAAAACTGTTAGATATAAGTCAAGGGACATAATGCTCAAACTTTATAATGCACTAGTGAGTCTGTATGTGGAGTATTGTGTGCACTTCTGGTGAGTATGCTACAAAAATTAAACAGCAGCACTTGAAGCCGTGCAGAGGAAAACAACCAGGTGCATCCCAGGACTTAAGGACATGTCCTACTATGACAGACTCAGACTAGTGTCGAGAAGAAGAGTCTGCATGGGGACCTACACCAGGTCTTGATTGATAAAGTAGATCCAGAAACATTCTGTCAACTTAAGGGTGAATGACGTACTCAGGAACATCAGTGGAAATTAAGGGGAAGTGAATTTACGACTGAATCCAGGAAGCACTTCTTTACACAAAGAGTTGTGGGTCTCTGGAACAAACTACCAAGACAGTTGACGCAAAACCTTGACAACCTTTATGACGAATCTGGGTGAGCTACTGGGACAGCTTAGCTATTAGCTAAACAAACGGGCTTCATGGACTGAATGGTCTCCTCTTGTTTGTCACATTCCTTATGTTTCTTATGTTCCATCCAAGGTTAACATCTGCTATGTGCCTAATACTTCCAAGTTAGCTGTCAGCCATTCACAACTCAAAACCAGATTTGGGAAAGTTTAGTTAAGTTATCTGTTAAAATGAACAGCAATAGACAGCCAACATACCTTTTTCCTTTGGCCCAAAGGTGGAATTTAGGAAATAAAACTGAGTAGATGAAGCCAACAGAAATATTTAAACTGCTTAAGAGGAGGTTAAAGAAACAGAACATTCCCTAATTAGGCTACCTCTTTTTGATACCAAGTTTTTATTTGTGTTGTCAGTTATTCATCTCAATTGGCCACAGATTTTTATAAATGTCCCCTGTGGTGGATGTGTCTTTGACAAATAGTTCACAGATTTCATCTATAACGTTCTATTCCTCAATTTACCACTCTTTGACTGGACATTTAAGGTTCAGTCTAGTGATTACTTGTTCAAATAAAATAAATACCATGAGAATTTGAATCTCAGAGGATTCAATGATGCTTTGTATATCGCTCATTCCATTTTTTCCCATATTTTTGAGATGATTTTAACATTCGGAGACTAAGCTGAGTGTCCCTTGTTAGTTTAAGGGGCTCACATTCATAATAGATTTGCCTTTAGATCACACAAAGGCTTTTTTTTACATTCAGGAGCATATTTAATCCCAAAAGCCCTCGATCCCATTTTGATTCTTATTTCACACATCTGGTTTCCATTTAGCAACATTAATGAAGCTTTTTATGGAAACTTAATAAGAAATGTTAAATAAACTTAAATGGGAAGACGCTAGTTTGAAGTGAATGAATCCTCAGTAAATTTTGTCTATGGCTTTCTTATGACTTCATCATACTTGCAAAACCAATCCAAAAAAGAGTGAGAATATAATATTAGCCCACAAAAAAAATTTTCAAATACAAGAGCACGCCAAATATTAATGAAGGGTTTGTGGACTGGAATACTGCTACACTATGATATAAATGGATTTTGTCCTGAACAGTGTCAATGAAAGTTAGAATCATGCCGTGTTGGATGTGGTCAGCGCTAGTGCATGGATAGAAGTGTGTTGGAAAGGACTTTAAGAAATAAAATCATTATAATTTGGGATGGTTCTCCATTTCTGGAAATTCTAGAACAGTAGTTCTAAAATTCGGGTCTTGTGGCTAGGTGTTTTCATTCCACCCGATTCTTGCTTTAAACTGGATTGTGGTTAAATATGCTTTTATTTGCCAGTTTCTGCCTTTAATGTGTAAATCTGCACATATCCATAAGGGCTAGTTCAGTTTTCTACAAGAATGACAGGTAGTGTAGTGCAGTTTTTAGGACTTTAAACTTTAAGGCCCCAGCTGGTTCTATCCTTCCCACAAGCTCACTGTGTGACTTTAATCAAGTTTTTTAACCTGTGTGATCTCCAGTCTTTTTAAACAACATGATATTCTGATATTGTAAGTAAGCATTGATAGGGCATCCACCAAATATATAAAAATGAGTATGGGGATGAATACATTTCCTGATTGTTCCTTATTATTTATCATTCATTTCCAAATCTGCAGAGGGAAGTAGGGCAGAGACAATTCCAACAGCACATAGTAGTTAACTGACAAACACTTTCTGCATTATGCACTGCCAGGTTTTTATGATTACAGAGTGAATTTTATTATTGCTCATTTTTGCTCAAGACTGTATTCAATGACCACAATAATCGTTACTTTTTTTAAAATTTACATCAAAATACTGTAGTTATCTACAAAAGAGAGAGTAGATATGCTTAATGGTAAATGATCAGAGAACGCTAAGAAACACAACACTTACATTGCCAACTTTATAAACAAATGGATGAGCAATCAGTCATACCAGATGATAACTCAAATCAGCCTCCGGGAATAGAATATCCTAGGTTAAATGGAAACGTCAACCTCAAAACAGAAGATATCTCAGGGGCACACAATCTTGAGTTAGTGGAGCTCGTAGTAAGGGCAGTCAAACAGCCAGAAATTGATGCAGAAGTCTCAGACTTGACCGGAGCACATTCCACGTTTAAGCTTCTGCAATTATGTGCTATAAGGTGATCAGATCATCCTTAATAATGCCTGCTTCACTTTGAGATAACAATCTGATTGAAGCAATAAAAATGCAATATATGTGTTTGTTTGCCCATGCCGACTTTTTTATGTTCGAAAAACATTGAGACCTATCAGAAACAGAATCATGAAGCTTAAAAGCAGTATTCACACTTGCTCCACTCAGCATCCTGTATCAAGGCATTATATGGAAAATGAGAACTTGGTATCCCAACTTAAATATTCAGTTTTGCAAATAGTTAAAGCAAGCACTGAGATGGAGAATATAATACTCGTTTGTTGCGAACTAGCTGAAGTACCCGGTGTGGCCCAGGTGTATTTGCATAATGGGTTATTTTAAGAAAGCAAATATTGATGTGCTTTTAAATGTTGACCCTTTTGTCATTGCTGGCTGAAATGCAGATGTCTCATTCATCATCAACACCGCCACACTTTTTTCTCTGCTTGCATGAGTCAAAAATTCGTTGTATTCCATAATTGCAGTAACTACTTATTAGGGTGGAATAATGAGTGCTTTTTGAATGTCTTTTTGTATGTCCTTATTAACTGTGGTTTCAAAAAGTGATGCTTAATCCTACACTAATAAACTGGATGTCTTCTTGATAATTGAGTCATTGATACAGCAGGTAAGTTTGGCGAAAACTTCCATTTTTTTGTGTTGTTCCTTCCATTAACCTATATTCATTAAATAAATCTGGAAGCTCCATAAAATCCATACGTTAACCTGGGTAATAAATATGTAGCAACATTTCACGAACAACCACTCATATAGCCTGTATTTTAAGTTGTACCAATGGCAATCTCAGTACAAAATTTCATGAGTATTGGTTCAGCCATGATTCCTGAACAAACAAATAGACAAACAGACAAGATGCGTTCTGTGGGATGAAATGAAGTCCTTGGTGTGCAAAAAGGATGAATAACACCAAACAAAGCTAAAAGATTCCAAAGACAGACAGTAGGAATTACATTTTATCTATACAGATTGAAGCACCTTGAATCTTTAAATGTAAGAGATCAATGAACTAACCTGTTTTTATAAATAGGTAAAAAATGAACTGATTCACAGTATGGTGATGTTTCTGATTGTAGAACATCTTGTCTTGTCTTTAGGTATATCATTTAAAGGTAATGATCTTTTCCTCTTCTCGTCTATTTCAGCTTTGTCTTCCTTGACAAACTACTGGCCTAAAAACATTTCCTTAATTGTGGTGTTTAAGCAATACACATGGTTTTTAAAGTATTTTAAATTACTATTTTGTACAAGAAATGGTATGATAGATGTAATAAATTGTGAGTCATTTGTTAAAATATTAATGCAGTTTGTTATAGATATATACGGTAGATTACTAGCCAAAATATCTTGTGTTGTTCCGACATAAATAAACTAAGAAATACGTTCTTTTGCCACGATGAGACACAATGGCATACTCTTATAGAAAAGCTGTAATCAATGAGGCAATGAAACTACTGTCCAAATGAGCTGAGAAGAAAATGCTTTTTCTGTGGACTTTGATGAGATTTCTCTTGGCCACTACAAGACTTTGTGTGCTGATGACAGTGTCTGTCCATTAGCCCAGCACCTTCACACTGCCTGATAGGAAATGAAGTCCTGGTTTCAGTGCAGGTTTTTGGGTTGGCCCTTCCCATTATAACCCTTCTCACAACTGTGACCTATAGCTTATACCCAGGGCCGTCGTAACAGCATTATAGCCCCCCGATCAAAGCAGTACACTGGGGGCCCCTACCTACACAACCACTCAGCAAGTCACAACATACATAAATTAGCATAGGGCCCCTATGCTTGTGGAAACTGCCCAGCATGCCTATGTGTTAAGACGGCCCTGCTTATACCTTACAACAACAACAACAACAACATTTATTAATATAGCACATTTTCATACAAAAAAGTAGCTCAAAGTGCTTTATATAATGAAGAAACGAAAAATAAAAGTCAAAATTAGAAATTTAAAATAAGACAACATTAGTTAACATAGAAAAAGAGTAAGGTCCGATGGCCAGGGGGGACAGAAAAAACAAAAAAAAATTCCAGACGGCTGGAGAAAAAAAATAAAATCTGCAGGGGTTCCAGGCCACGAGACCACCCAGTCCCCTCTGGGCATTCTACCTAACATAAATGAAATAGTCCTCTTTGTAATTAGGGTCCTCACGGAAGGACTTGATGATGATGGTCATGCAGACTTCTGGCTTTTAATCCATCAGTGTTGGAATATCACGGTGCTTTGAGTAGATGGTGGAAAAGGAAACGCACACACTCAAAACGTCGTTAAAATTGGTGGAGCCGTTTTTGTGTGATTGGTGAACAAACAAGCAGACATCCAAACAGCTTATAATTTTATTTATAAAGATTATTATTTATCGTTTATTGTTTCTTGTGAGAAATTTGTGTTGAAATCTTGATGCATTTTCACAGAAATTCGTCTTCTTCCTCTTCATCTTTTCCCACTGCTAAGCGGGGTTGATGTTTTATAGGTTATAGTATTATTATTTACTGTTTATTTTTCTTATTCCAGGTTTTCTGCTTGTACTTGGTTGTTCACTAATTTGCAGCACCACAATTCTTAGTCCTGATGGAGGAACAGTTGATCCTTAAACACTTGGCTGTTTGATTTGAGTGGTTGCCCTTACCTCCAGTCCTATAAGCTGAAGTTGGAGACTTTTTGAAGTATCTTTTGGCTGTTTGGCCGTAGAGGCTGCCTTTACTACAATTCCACTAGCTCAAGATTGAGCATCTAAATGAGTGATTGTTTGTTCATTTGTTTATATGCACTAATTTTCAATATAGCTGTTGTATTTCAAGGCCTTTTCAGTATTTTGTTTAATCATTTATTGTTAAGTACATCTGCCCACTCTTTTTTGTATATAACTAAGTTTTTACCTAAGGCAACTTTAATAAATAGGGTACAGTACATACAAATTGTTTATGTATGTAACTTTTAAATTGTAGAAGAGGCTCATTAAACTATTTTCTCAATGTCATCCAAAAGTCAGAGGCACACTTGTGTTTAGCCCAGTGCTCTGGCCACAATGCTACATACCCACCTAAGGAATTATTGTTAGGAAAAGGTCACAAAATTTATGAAGTTTTCTGGAATGAAGCATGCAGTCAGTGATTCCACTAGGTTCTTCTGTAAAGGACTTTTACAATTCTCTCCTTCAGAAATCAGAAGTCTTTTGATTTTCGTTAGACTGAAGTATGAAACATTACCAAAGCTCATTAACATCACCCAGGCCTGTCTTCAGCCTAATGCTCATTTCAGATGGGTTACTTTTTGGATCCATAAGAACAGATTAACTGCCGAGTTGAAGAGCTCAACATATATTTTTCAATATTATACAGACATTCCATACTTTGCAAAGCTAATCTGGTTCTAAAGTGAATTTTCATAATGAAAACGCACAATAACCACATTTATTTGATATGTTCCTTGACCCCAAAAATTTCCCTGATTCCCTGCTGAATTAGTTTAATTAAAGTCAGTTACATTATTTTTTAAAATGTAAAATTTTTAAAAACTGCATGAAAGCATTTCTTTACTCACTGCTACAATTAACATACAGCGTTTTGCAGTTTAAATGTCGTGTTGTATGTTCTGATACCATGTTGGAATTTTTATTTTTGTTCCTTCAAAGATGGCCGAACTGTTCCATCACAGAAACATCTAACCCTCAGCTGTCCAGAACATTCCGATTCAATTCCATACAATTTGAAATTTATCTACTAAATGAGAGGGCTATTTCAGCTTCCAAATACATCCCCTTGCTCTTCTATGTTTTCTACTGTCTATAGTTCAGAAAATCAGAAGCATCAGTCTGAATTTACACAAACATGGGAAGAGAGCGTAAGCTACACTCACAGCTCATAGCACTGAGAAACTGAAAAAATTTGAAGCTCAGTCATGTTCTGTCAGTGTTTCGATTGTTTTCCTCTGTAAAGAATTACAAAGATTGGAAAGTAGTACTAGGGTGTTGTACCGTGTTAGCCATTATGAATGTTGAGAAAAGCAAGATTACATCTTGCCTGAAGAAGGGGCCTGAGTTGCCTCGAAAGCTTGCATATTGTAATCTTTTTAGTTAGCCAATAAAAGGTGTCATTTCGCTTGGCTTTTCTCTACAAAGATTGCAAAGGAAATAGGGGAAGGGGCTTAAAAAGGACCTTGGAAAATGAGATAAATCCACACTTCGGCAATGAAGGCACACTTCCACAAGTCAGCCTGAATAAATTACAACAACCAGAGGACAGTAAGCCATGCATGTTGTATGTGTGTTCCAGAAATTGCTCTCCTGAGGGTGCCAGTTAATGTGCTATGATTTGGAGCAATGCGGATGGATGACAAATTAAGGTCTGAAAATAGGCACAGGTCAAAAACTTGAATGCCAATAATTAGCCAAATAAATAAATACAGTATATACTCGCGTTTAAGTTGTCAAACGGATAAGTCGGGGTTTGATTTTACCGTATAATTTCCGGTATTTTATAATGTTGGTCAAGTCGAATGCAGAAAACTCACGCTATTGGTACAAAGGATTATGATATGCTAACACCCACCTGAGAGAGTAACCATGGAGCACACTGCCTTTTTTTCCTATGTATTATGCCTATGTTCTGGTAATACCCGAACTATTCTGAAGCGATGTTTGCACTGTTTTGTGTTTGTATCTCACACCCTCATATACCTTTATCGTAAGAGCATCCTTTATCTATGATGGATCGTTCGATCAGAAGAAAACATGAAGCTGATTTTAAATTAAACGTCATTGAAATAGTGAAAGAAATTAGTAACTGCGTTGCTACAACAAAATTCGACGTGTCTGAGAATCTGGTGCGAGATTGAAGGAGGCAAGAAGATGTAAATAAAAAAAATTAGGTGTCGTATTTTTGAACGAGTGTATAAGTCGGGGTCTGATTTTATGATTGATTTTTTGGGTTTCAAGACCTGACTTATACATGAGTATATACGGTAGATAAAAACTAAACCAGGTAACAAAACACAACAAGAGACATGTATCAAGTCAAAGAAAGAACGGAAAGGTCCTAACATTAAATCTTCTGGGAAGCACTTTAGATTGCACTAACACTGAAAAGATAAGAGTTGAAAATAGTTTTTGAGAGTTCTTCAATCCCATACACGGATGTATTTACCAGTGCACTTCCATTTTATATAAGGGTCCTGACAATGATGGCATGTGGTGGGGTAACATCCAAACATGAACAGACATCATAGCTACCAAAAACATGACCACGGCCATGTGAAAATGTCAAAAAAAAAATGGCAGTGACCAAAGCAGAAAAAGTCAAAAGTAGCACTGTGGTGACATTACTGTGATAGAGACAACATTATTAAAGATGCCAAAGAAATGGACTGCAACAAATGTAGAAATCAAAACAAGGTCTGAAGTACTGGCAAGACAGGATACAGTCTTCACCATTTTGGTTTAACATTGGAGCAGAAGGTAGACTTCTACTTCAAACAGGTAGCAGGAAGCCAAGAAGCTGCTTTGTTGTCTTACACCTTAGATCCACTCAGGCCTCAAGGATGCAGGAACAGCAGGAGCAGGGTGAGGGCATTCTGACCTTGTAGGCCTTTAGTTTTATAGTGCAGACCTCCCTTGATATGAAAGTGATTGTGGAGTTGGAACCCTTGCTAAAATACCAGTGAATTTAGAGCTTCAAGAAGGACTGTCACATTTTTTTTTACTTATTATGGACTTAATATTTGCTATTTTTGAACATGTTCCTGATACCACCTGAAAATATCTACCATCTGACGTAAAATAACAAAATTAAAAATGTCCATTCATGTGACAATACCCTTATAAAAACTTGTTCTATCCAGATTGTTGGACTGGAGTCATTTACTGTAGCATTGGCTGGTGTTATACAAAATAAAGAATTAGAACGAAAGAAAACAGACCAGAAGAAGACACATACTTGTTAATCAACGCAAAGATCATTACCAACAATTCAAAAGAACTGTCATCTTACATATCTGCATAATCCAAGTGCATATTTATTTATTTTTTACTACTTCTGGCATTTTGTTTATTTATTCATATACTTATTTCTAATTTGATGTTTATCTTCCATATTTTTCTTTGACATCTTTTAAAGCACTTTGAACTACATGTTTTGGGTGAAAATGTGCTATAGAAAACAATGTTGTTGTTGTTGTTGTTGTGTTGCCCCAATACCTTAACAAGAAATCAAAGTCAAAAAATAATGTAGCCAAGAGGCTTTAGCCATAAAAATTAAATGCGAGCAAACTCTTTGGATATCTGTGGTGGCTGCTACACACCGGTGGTGGTTGAAGTGGCTCCCCACTCACTATGTAAAAGCACTTTGAGTAATAAGAAAAGTGCTATATAAATGTGAAGAATTACTATTATCATTATTATTACCCGTATAGCTACGGAATGGAATGGTGACCATTTATCTCATCACTAGCGCTGCCAGGTCATAATCAAGGCAACAAAACAACTAATGGCAGAGTCTGTGAATATAAACAAGCTGTAGAAGACAGTACAGAATCATTTTAAGCCATTGACATAGCTGTCAGTATGAACAACCACTGATTGACTATTCAAAACCACAGTGGAATGTAAAAAATAGTGGTGTAGCATGACAATATTTCCACTACAAATTGCAGATGAAAACAATTCACAACAGCTAGAAGGCAGGAGTCAACTCTGAATGGAGCACCAATCCACTGTACAGGGCAGCCACACACAGGAGAATACATAAACTTCACCTCATGTCTCCTGGAGCCGAGGGAACAGGACTAACCACCACACCACCACGCTACCAATAAAAACTGTCAGAAATAGGAAATGGAAAATAAACAAGAGTGGAGTGGCCTCTAAAAACAGAGTCGAGTTCGAAGAGGTCACCAGTGATGTAATTAGTATCACCAAACAAAAAACAGATGTGTGAAATCAAAACGAGGACCTCTGAAAAATAAATAAATGACTACGGTATGAACTATCTCTTAGAACATGTCAGTCTCAAGTTTATCCAGAAAACATTTTTTTTTTCTTATTCCTTTAACACTGTTTCCTTTGTTTTCCTTCATGTACATAGTGGAGTCTTTCAAAAATTATGAAGCAAAAAAGCAATAGCTAGACTTGAGCTCAACAGCCCGGTCGCCTTGTTCATTTACGCTCTCTGTTGTGATTTCAGCACACACAGCATTTAATATCCGCTTCTTTCCGTTGTGTCATATATTTACCTTTGTCACAGGAGCTTAATATGCTGACTTTTCACATTTCTTAATCTCTGAAGAACAACTACACGCATGGCTCCTAAACAGAATACAAAGACCATATTTATCTACTTGCCGTTGAGAATCTTTCATTTCTAATGTCCTAATTGGGAACAGCAACTCATGAAAAATGAACTGCCTTACTTTCTAAAGGTTGTGAAAACTTGCTATGTCTGGATTTAGGTTTTCTTCATCATTACGAACACTCCCAAAATATTTGCATTCCCACCCCTTCCATGCGACAAAGTTTAAGTAACAAGACATTTTCCTGCCCATGCTCATTGACTGCAGTCTGGATATTGTTTGGAGTTGAAACCATCAAACTCATCCTTTCTTGAGCTATTGCTAAAGTCTGCCTCCTGATCTCTTAAAACACTACCAAATATTTTTGAAACGACTTAATCCACTGGGCCTTGTGGGGGAAGCTCCAGCCACTCCCAGCCTTATTGTGTATATAATGGCAAGTGCGTGAGGACTAAATTATCCTAACTAGTTCATATGACAGCATGCAAGCTTTGCTACAAATAATGACATTCAGGCTTTCTAGTGTTGCAAGGCACCAACATGAAATTAGTATGTGACGCTGAGCAATGCATGAAAAATGCATGAAATAAATGCCAACAATCAAAAAGCTGCTCATTCACATCAGAAGTACAGTAATGAAAAAACAAAATACAGCGCCTGTATAAAATGTCAAAGCAGGGTTACCTAAAACCAATGCGCATTTATTCACATCATGGACTCGCCTCAATCATAAATATTACAAATAACAGCAAATAAGCACTCCAAATTATAAGATAAATAATTGGCCATAAGGAAGCCATTTTACTCAACAGCATCTTCATAAGTGTGTTTTCAGAAACATCTGATTTACATTTAATTTGGCAATTATTCCAAGAGCTCAACAGGCACCATTCCAAATGTCAGGCACCAGGGCGAATTTGTCTGAAAGGGGGTGCGCATTTTTCATTATTGCAAATCAAAGTGAGCAGACCGCTGGAGAGCTGGCTTCATAATCACTGCAGACTGTGCAACTGTCCAAGCTGATGTGCTTCCTGCTGTTCTGTAATAAATACCCCTGTGCAAATATGAGGGGAACAACAGAAGAAATGACACACTGTAGCCACAAAACTGGACAGCACGCTATGGTCTGAGGCACATGGTCATGTACTATGTCCCATTAGCACGACTCAGTTGAGGGGCATGTCTTTAAGAGATTTGATTACGCTTTACGGTACACACATTGACCTGATATAGCTGTGTTTTATTATGCATTTTATTTTATGCTATAAAACTGACCAGTACTTCATTCCATTCAATTCAGTTTACTATTGTATAGCACTGTTCATCACCGAGCACTGGATAGCAATGGTTTACAGCTATAAAACAATGACAACATAACTAAACCATACATCATTTATATGAAAGAAATTGAATGATAGAATACACAAGTTCTCAACATTCATCCGTCTGTCTTCAGAACACAACATTTCAGCATTGCAGCAATACATTACCCTCTAAATGAGAAACAAACCCTAGACTGGATGGCAGTCCAACACTGGACTCACTCTTTCACTTGAAGTAACTAGTTAACCGTGGAGTCATGGGTGAAAATGAGTAGAAAGGAATTAAACCACAGGAGCCATAGAAAAACAAGCACACTTCATAGGGTGATGGGAACTGAACCTAGGTTGAATTTTGGTGTCATTTTTGATTCCTCCCTTTCTTATTCTGCCCACATAAATCACATTAAGAAACATTCTTACTTTCACCTCCGTAACATGTCACGTGTTTGCTCCTTCCTCTACTTTTCTAATGCTGAGAAACTTGTCCATGCTTTTATCACATCCCGCATCGATTATTGTAATTCCCTACTGGCAGGTGCCCCTTCTAATCTTATATCACAGCTCCAGCTTATTCAAAACTCGGCAGCAAGAGTCCTTACACAGACCAGCAGCAGCGAGCACATAACACCCATCCTACTTCGCCTTCACTGGCTCCCTGTGTATTACAGAATTGAATATAAAATTCTACTAATAACCTACAAAGCCTTAAACGACCTTGCATCAAACTATATCAGTGACCTTCTCCATTACTATGTGCCTGCCCGCCCACTAAGGTCCTCTGATTCTGGTAATCTTGTTGTACCCCACACTAATCTACACTCCATGGGTTTCAGGGCCTTTAGCTGTATAGCGCCCAGACTCTGGAATGACCTACCAAAATTAATGAGATTAATTCATTTAACCCCTTGTAGGCGATTGTCGCAAAATTGCTTCAAACCGCTTCCAGCCTGAATGCAGCCGAGGTGGCATATGTATCCGGTCGAAGCTGGTCGATGCATATTCAATAGGTACCAAGGATCCCACTGGAAGCACTGGTCACGCGTGCTAGCAGTCGTAGTGGAAACTACATCCACCTGATGGAAACAAAGTGTTGGTGTGGCTGTGCACGTGGATTTTGGCTGCTAATTTCGAGAAATTGTCCAAATTTGAGGAAAGATACAAATACATGCCAGCTTATTGTATGCTTGTGTGCTATATTCAAATTAACAATCTCCCCTTAATTTAGCATCTGCTTGACAGCAAAAACACACATTTCTTTTTTTATATAATTGTAAATAAATTTAGGCAACAAGGGGTTAAAAAACAACTCAAAACTCATCTGTTCTGGAAGGCTTTTAGCTCTACTTCACTTTATTACCCTTCTTTCAGTTTAACTCTATGTCAAGATGCTCATGTAACCTGTGTGTGTGTATGCTAGACCATCAATTATGTTGTCCATTAGGCTTTTTTTCTTGGAATTTACTATCTTACTCTTCTTTATTTATTTATCTGGTTTGTACAATGCTATATACAGTATACCCTGCCATTCTATCTTAAACTCTGTGAAGTGCCTTGAGCATGGGAAAGGCGCTATATAAATAAAATGTATTATTATTATTAGGTGCTTGTAGTAGTGAGGGAACATCACAATTTACATATGAATATTGGGATGCTTGTTTGCTAAATTGAAAACACCTACTGTATATCACTAAGAAATGCATGCCCTAAAATGGATTGTTATTTGGCCCTGAATTTGCTCCATAGATATGGCAAATATTGCCATGACAAGCATCAATTTCCATCTTTCCTGTACTGTAAAATGTAGATTCACAAAATAGATGGGTCGATGAATATACATTTGTACTCAGTAATTCATTTATTAATATAGGATGCCACAGAGATGCAGTACTTAGTGCATTCATCTTTCAGATCTAGCATACTATGTTAAAATCCACTTCCTGGCGGGTTAATGTATGAATTGTAGATGTTCTCTCCATGTTAGTGAGGACTTCCCTTCCAAATTTCCAAATATATGTAGATTAAAGTAACTGACTCTAAACAAAATGTAGGAAAGTACAAAGTGTTAATGTGGGCAAAAAGAACATCAATTATGGAAGATGGGAGACACTGTCATACAGGAAGCAGACTCTGAAAAGGATTTGGGGGTTTATGTTGATGCAACATTTTCATTGACTAATCAATATGCTGAAGCAAATAAAATGGTAAATAAAATGTTAGGTTATATCATAAAATTGTTGAATTTAAGCATAGAGACTGTATGATGCACTAGTAGGACCACATCTGGAGTATTGTGTGCTGTTCTGGTCACCACTCTACAAGAAAGACATAGAAGCACTTGAAACTGTGCCGAGGAGAACAACCGAGTGCATCCCAGGACTTAAGGACATGTCCTACTCTGACAGACTTGGTGAATTAAACCTGTTTAGTCCCGAGCAGAGAAGACTGCGTGGGGGCCTAATCCTGGTATTTAGAATCCTCAAAGGCACTGATAAAAACAGATCCTGCAACATTCTTTCAGCTTAAGGGTGAATAATGTACTCAAAGACATCAGTGGAAATTAAGGGAAAGTACATTTAACACTGAAACTAGGAAGCACTTCTTTATGGAAAGAGTCGTGGGACTCTGGAACAAACTACATGTAGACATGTAGATAAAGCAGAAGCCTTGACAATCTGGATGAGAGGCTGGGACAGCTTAGCTTTTAGCTAAACAAACAGGCCTGATGGACTGAATGGTCTCCTCTCATTTGTCAAATTTCTTATGTTCTTATATAAACTTCATGTCAGTGTAGACATGTGCATGAGTGGACCCCGTGATCGACAGGTCCCCTACTGCAGAGCTGGTTCCTAGGCACAAATCATTATGCATAAAATTTACTTCAATGATAATAAAAGTGCAAAGCTGACATGCTACCGCGAGCTAAGTTTAAAGTCAAGAACAAAAAGAAAAGTGCAGCAACAGTTAGTCATTCTCAAAAACCAAAGCTTTGTGATACTTCATTTGGTCAGTACCGAGGAAAGAAGCAGAGGCAGAAAGCCTAAGCAGTCCCAAGAGGATGCCTTGTTCTCTAAGGTGCCCTATAATTAGGAAAATGAGATCCTTCCAGATGGTCATGACATGCTAAGTCCAGAGCTTGGGGGTCAAGAACTGAGAAAAATCTAAATCTCTTTCTGAAGGAGGCACAGTCAACAGATGAGAGAAAGCAGAACAAAATTCTCAACTCTGCAGTGAATTTCACACTCTAGCTCAGTGTTTAGTGCTGCTGCTTCCTAGATCCAAACACTGGCCCTGTTCTTCTAGTGTGGAGCTTATGTGCTTCTCACCAACTCTTCTCCTGACATGCTGATGCCTTGCAGAACCCAAAACTTTAAATTTAAATTCATCACATCCTAGAACTTACGTCTACTGGTTGTTGCTCCATGCTTTAGGGTGTTTTGCATCCTGAGGTACAGTATCTTTTATTTGTTGCCTTTCCACAAGAATGCTTTCTTCAGGTGCCAGATGATTCTTCCAGATGTGGACCTTTAAGTAATGTTCATGAGATGCAAACAACCTTTTGGATCTCCCACTGCATTTTCTGTCTCTAATGTTCACAGTTTCCTTCAGAATTTTGTCATGACAACTTGAACACTGAATCTTAAAAATCCAACCTGATGTGTTATTATTGTTAGTATTCTCTGATGATAGTCTTGCTGGTACTATGATTTTATCTCTGTCAAAGTGTGTTAACTTAGCCATTTCCATTTCTATCCTTCAAAAGGAAACACACTCAACAGATAAGAGTAACCAAAACAAAATTCTAACGTTTGCTTGTCTAGCATAGTGGTAAGTGCTGGTGCCTCACAGGTCCTAATGCTCACCTCATTACTTCTTATGTGGTGCTTGAATGTTCTCCACATGTCTGTGTGAGATTTTTTCTGTAGATACTTTGTTTTGTTTCACACATACCCAAAGAAGTGTGTGCTACCTGCTGATTCTAAATTGGCCCCATATGAGTGTGTTAATGTGGTAATAACAACTAAAGTTATTATTTACTGCTTATATATACAATAATTTGGAAAGAAAAGAATAGAGCAATAAACACAGCCAACTATTTAAAGATAACATAAAAACGATACTTCAAAAGAGATAGGAAAATCAAATAAAGCAGATGATTTACTTCACAAAAAGGAAAGAGAGTAGGATAGAACATTAAAAATCACAAACCACACATACAAAAAAACCCCAAAACAACGTATACATTTTCAACACAAACTAAACCTCATTAAAATGATTGGTGAGGAGCACATTCACTCAGGACAGTTGTATTAGTGTTAATATCCCGGCTTCGGCTTCCTGGTCAACAGGATGATAAGCATTCTAAAAGTCATAACTATATTGAATGCATTTCTAACTAACCACAATTGCTTATTTCTAATGTAACAATGAATAGGAAATGACTTCATATTTCACTGATTTTCAATTGGCTGAATTAATGTTGGAGAACATTTAAAGAAAAGTCTGCATAGGAATTACAATAAAGTATGTTTGTAATTAAATATAATACTTGTGAAATTGTCCTGAATAATACACCATCATTATAATTTCAGAGAAGGTTCCAAATTGTAATTACTGTTGTTTTAGACTTCAGGAAAGTAAATTTCTAGTGATAGCCAATTTAAAGTAGTAGGATGTTTTAAGGGAAACACTTCCTTTCTTTATTTATTAATGGCTCATTTCATGAGTGAATGAATGTAAATTAATCATATGTGGTGTCAGTACAGTGATTCAGTTAGATGGTTAATAATAAATCACAAATAATAAAAGGTAGGCCAGTGTTAGATAGATAGATAGATAGATAGATAGATAGATAGATAGATAGATAGATAGATAGATAGATAGATAGATAGATAGATAGATAGATAGATAGATAGATAGATAGATAGATAGATACTTTATTAATCCCAAGGGGAAATTCACAAACTATTATACAGTACTGATGTTCTATCCGACTAGGATGGCTTGAAATCTAAGTGATAAACGTAGACCTCAGTGTTAACGTTTGAAGTGCACCAGCTATTGGAATGTATTTTGTAATGCATGTAGTAACAGAATGCATCACATTTATCATTCTAACAGATGGTGCTTCACAAACATTTGTATTAATAAAATGCATTACTACAAATGTTTGTGATGTGCCATCTGTTGAAACGACAGTGACACAGAAACCAGACAGACACATAGATATAAAGACACAAAACACTTATCCTTCTGGGGTTAGATTATATTAGATTAGATTAGATTAGATTAATCCCAAAGGGAAATTCACATGCATACAGCAGCAGAAACATAAAAAAACAAGGATACTGACTCAACGAACACATAATGCAGCTAATCAATCAATCAATCAATAAGTAAATAAATAAATAAAAATAAATGTGTATTGTACAGAAAGGTTATTCAGGTAGATCTGCAACCTTAAACAATTCTAGTAGTTTGACAGAATGTCATGTTGAGTATCAGTATACTTCCATCCATTTCTAAACTCACTTATTCAGAGCAGGGTTGTATCAGGCATAAGGCAGAATAATCTCAGCACAGAGGGAACATTTCAGAGTGAACACACACACACACGCACACACACATCAGGGGGCAATTTAGCATTGCCAATTCACCTAACCTACATTTCTTTGGGAGGAAAGCAGTCACCTGTGGAAATCATGGAGAACATGCAATCTCCACACAGTGAGCACTCAGGACTTGGGCCCCAGTCTCCTAGTTGCAAGGCAGCAGGTATTACCACCATGCAGCCCTATCAATATACAATACTGTGCAAGTTGTAGGCTCCTCAAGAAACTTACTTTTAAAGCTTGTTATCTGGGAAGTATTTCCTTGTGAAAAGACCATATAACATTAGAAATTAAACAAAAATAACCATTGGTATAACAACATGTAATACAACAGAATTCTGTCTCTGTTTTATGTCTGTGCTACAAATTGAAAAGTTAAGAATTCTCTTTGGTACACCAGTGTATTTTTTTTTCTAGTAGTACTTTAGTAAATTCTTTCAAGCTTCTTTCGGGACTTTAAATGTCTCCTTTTTGGCTTTGGCTATTTAATGTTCTTGTTCCTGTCGATATGATCCCACACAGGTTTAGCTGCGTTAAGGTCAGGTGGTCAGTCTAATGCTGTTTGTGTTCAAGCTCTGGATTTCTGCTTAATTGTGTTTGCAGTGTGTTCAGAATCATAATTGCGCTGAACAAGGAAACTTTTTCTAACACCTTCATTTCCAAAAGGTATGACAAGATGAATAAAAATCAGTTTATATTTCTCAGCACTCACCATTTCATTGATTTTGAGCTGACTGCCTACCATGTAGACTAAAATGCACTCCCAGCCCATGACAGAGCAGTGGCTGTGCTTCACAGAAGGCTGCAGACAGCCATCTGTGTTCTTCTTACTAACTCTTCTTCTGATATACTGGTGTCTTACAGAATCAAAAGTTTCATATTTTGATTTAGCACTCCTTAGAATTTATCTTTTTACAACAACAATTGATTTCTTGTGCAGCCAAAAATCACACAAGGAATTCTTCAATGGACTTTAACAGGCTCTGTTTTTTGACAGTGCCCCCCAGCCTTGATTTTCTAAGAAGACAAGAATAAAACTGATTGGGAAAAAATGGATGAAATTTTGTTAATTGCAATTCAGAGAGAAACCACCCTTCCAGGTTGGTTGGGCATGCAAAGGGTGTCAAAAAATGGGGTAAATACAACACACAAAACGTCTTCACAGAGCTAGACGGCAAATCCCATCTCTGGAATATGAAAGAACAGTACAGACTTAACTCCACAGCAGTCCTCACCAAGATCTTTCGTAACCTGTGACCTCTTCTGTTTCCACAAGAATGCTTTCTTAGCTACTTGACCCTACATGATCATTTTTTTAAGATTTCTACACAAATTAAAAACATGTACTTAGGTGGCAGATGAATCTTCCAGATGTGGACCTTGACGTACTGTTCACCAGATGCAAACAGCCTTTTGGGTCTTCCACTGCATTTTTACTCTTCAGCTTGCTAGAGTTTCTCTAAAAGTTGTCATGAAAGCTTAATAATCTCCAGTCTGACGTGTTACTGCTTTCTGACTAGAGCACCTTGTTGACACAACCTATGATTTTATGTCTGTCAAAGTGTGTTAACTTAGTCATTTTCAAACCTCTCCTTGAAGCGCCCCCACCCAATACCCCCATTTATTTATTAAATTGCACCACAAGCTCACCTGGGTTGGTTAGTTACTACCTCAGTAATTTGGGTTAGTTGTATTAGAAAAAGTATTGGCAGAAAATAATAAAGCTAAATATGTAATGGCTGGGTTGCCATGAGGAGAGGTTTGGGAAGCAAACCCATGTTGATCTGGCCAACTCAGGACATATCAACAGTTCTTGTTGCTTTTTATTGTGTCAGTGTTCATTTCTGTGAATCTTAATATTTGATATTGCTTTCACAAGTAAATAAACAGTTTCTGTCCAGATTAAGCTATTATTTATGAATTTGTTTATTTATAGTATAGTATAGTATAGTATAGTATAGTATAGTATAGTATAGTATAGTATAGTATACTCTTATATATAAACATCTACGCATGGAAGTGTGTCTGTCTGTCTGCGAGGCTACAGCATGAAACTCAAAGAGCCGGCAAGGCAGCCTCAAGTTAATGAGTCGGAAGAAGAACGAAGTACAAGGCTGCAGCATGAGGCTGAAAGAAACAGTGTGTTTTTGTACAGTATATGTTACATTGTGGTCCTGGGAAACATTATGTCATGCCACTGTATGCTGCAATACTGTGTATGGATAAGGACACGTGATTTAGCTTTAAAAATAATTTTGTTGGGTGTCCTACAGTTTTTGCAATGTACTGTATCTTGACAGATCACATGCAGCAACAAAGGTGACAATTAGGTATTAATTTATCATCAAACATTTTTTTTATGTCCTCAGGACTAGGAATGGATTATTTGATTTAATTTAATCAGTTCGCTTATACTGGTGAAATTCACCATGGCAATATTCCAACCTAAACTGACCAGGCTACCCTCCTGTCAACAATATTTTCCAGCTTCTTCTGAAATTTCCAGACATTCCCAGACCAGGCAAGAGATATAATCTTTCCAGTTTATCTTGGATCACACCCAAATAGGCATGCCAGTTACAGTATACTCTCCATGGAGGGTGATGAGGGGCATCCAAAATACATGCCCAAGCTACCCCAATTGGCTCGACTTGATTCAGAGAAGCAGCAGTTTTACTTTGACGTCCTCGAATTATGAATGGACACACAGAATCTCTAAGGCAAATGTGGTTCCAGCATCGTGTGCACTGACCTCCCATCACCTTTATAAACTTTTTGTTTTACTATTCCCAAACCAGTATCATCCTTGTATGCAAGGCATCTGCCACACCTCTGTGTTTACTTTCAGTTTGGCAATGTGACCTCCTTTCTTCTTTCTGTCCTTAACAATATTTCGACATCCTTCAAAAACCCAACTTTCAGCATACACAATTTAAATGTGTACATTGCTGGTAACTCACTCGGAAACTTTATGTTATGCATTTGGCTGCAATCCTGTTTGCCATTCATGTCCTTTAAATGTCCCTGCCACTTTTTTCCATATGTTTTGGAACTGCTCTCCAGTTTATACTTTTGGACGAATGTTTCCAACTGTCTATCAAATATTCACTCCATTAATATTCCTCTTTTGCTTCATATATTTTCTTCTCCTAGATCTCTCTTCTTTTATGGTGGCTTATATCCAGCAAAGGTTATTCTATTTGAGTACCATCTCTGCTAAGCTCATTCTAGCCTCTTGCTGGACATCTCCTGACTCACTCTTCTGGAAACTTCTGGAAATCCCCTTTCTTTAAACTAACTCTGCTTGAACTTTCAGTGGTGCGAATCAATGAATCGTTTGGCTCCAATATAGGGAAGTGGCAACCTGCTTTCCACTTACTTTGGACCTGTCTGGCAAGGGATGTGTGTCATGCCACTAATCTTAATCCTTAATTTCCCCTTTTCTCTTCGGTGTCAGTCAGGCCTCTCTCGCCAGTCTGCATGGGCTTCAGTAGTTCTTAATTCAATCTGGAACCTTTCTTACAGGGCAATTTCACGACTCATGTGCTTTTGATGTGTATGTTGCTGATAATTTGTTTCTCCATCAGCAATTCTTAGATGTAATTTTTGGGACGACTGCCGTTAGAATAAAAAAAATTGATTCCAAAATTAAACTGAGTGGACACAGAGCTCAGGGTTGTTGTTGATAATTTGTTCTTCCTTCAATAATTCCTGAATGCATTTTCTGTGATTACTGAACATAAAATTAAAAATTCGGACGTTAGCATCAGTAGGTTTTGTTATCCAAACAATTTTGTAACAATTCAGTAATTATTTACCACTTTGATTCTGACATTTCTGACCATAAAATAGGACATTACTATAGCAATTGATGAGACGAATTCATAATTAATTGCAGAGGGTTCCTCTAGAGTGCGTTTTTCTCTTGCACGATTTGCCTCAAAAACTAATCAACACATCATCATCTCATAACAGGCTTAACTTTCGAGTTTGGTATTTTTAAGTCCACACATTTTAGCTCTAGTTTGTCCTCAAGAAATTGTGATACACAGACACACACACACACACAGAGGCAGAGACACATCCAACATCAAGATATCAATGTTTTCAGTAGCAGGAGACCCTAAAACATTGTGATCCATTGAAAACCGGAGATCGAAATTTTTGATTAATCTAAAGCTTTCGCTCCTCACCCATAGACAATAGGTTATGGTGGGGTGGGATAGCACAAAGCAAAAAATTTGATTACAAAATAAAAATGAATAGACACAGAGCCCAGGAACTCCATGCAAGACCCTCATTTTGACCATTTGTGCTCATCAGTTTGCTCACTGCGCAGAGCTTATTATCACGGGAATGCAGACTGATTCATAAATCACAAGCTAGTGGGCATATTTGTGGTCTTAAATGCCACTGCAGCAACATTGGCTGGTATAATATCTGTAAAATGGCCACTGTTGAAGTGTTGGAAAATCTCCCTGCGAATAAATTTCAAATAAAAATACAAAAAGATCACTTGATACAATAATTTAGAAAGGGTCACCATTGAATTTTATTTTACTGTCAGGCAGGATCCAGGAGCAGAGCACAAGCTCACATGCAACAGCTCAGATCCTTGAACTCTGTGTCCAGAAGTGCCCAGCCACTTCATGTGGTGAAAATTAAGCAGCTACTAAAGTGTTATGATACTCAATGACACCAGGCAGAGCCATGTACGAGGTGCACCTTATGAGATTCACAGGATGACAACTGCAACATATTGAGTTCATCCAACATCCTAGTCAACAATAACAGAAAGCCGCAACTGAGAGGTTGAAATAAAACGTATCTTATCTAAGCAGGATGCCTGAGAATCCAAAGAAACATCTTCCTTCACTGCTTTCATATCATGATGTGTCTCTGTTTTTCACCAATGCCCTTATCTGAAATCACTCGGGTGCAGAGACTTCAGTTTGATGAAAGCAAATACCAGCTTTCACAGAGACCAACACATTCATTTTAATTATAATGGTGAATTTACAAAGCAAAACTTTAAAAAGTCAAGAAACATTGTCATCATAAATCATCTATCCCACCCTGACTGAAGCACAGGTAAAGTGAGATCTTTGTTTATATTCTGACAAATCTGAAAGAACAATAAAAACAGGAAAAGAGTATTAAAATAGACAAAAGGTATCAACTGGAAGACTGAAAAGAACAAGGAATGCCAGACTGAACTTTAAAAATCCTTTAGTTTAAACCTTTTACTGTTTGGTTTTGACCTTGTTGCATTCCTAATCTTGAGCTCGGTGCTGTTTCTGGTAAAACGTCTTGGTTTACATAGAGATTTTTGGCTTTGATCTTGCTTTAAAATCTGCAATTATGAGTTTACCTAGCGGACAGGCTGCTTAACTCCTGTCATTCAAAAAATTAATAGCAATCTAGGGACTCTAAAAGAATGTCTTTTTCGGCCTTCTAGATTGTGAGTTAATCCAGAAACGCTGTGAAGAATAAATCACAATTAAAACTGCTTCATGTTATGTTTGTAAATGTAAAACAGTCAACTTTCCAAATGTATTTGTTGCTCTGAGAATATTTTTGACTCTATTCATGATGAACTGTAACAGGGAATGCTCATTTCCCTGATGTCAAAAATAAAAAATGAACTTGGAGCTGCTATATGTCAGAAACGCCTTAGTGGACTTTGTCTGTTGAATTGGAACTTGTCAGGAAGCTACACTTCAATGACAACATAATGAAATTCACAAGGACAAAGGCAAGATATAAGATGATTGTTTAGGGTAGTATGCTGATTTAGGGCTTTAAGAATTTATTATGAAAAAAAAGTAATATGTTTTGGATATGCACCATGCAGACAAAGTATTTCACTAATAGTTTTTTTTTCTAAATAAGCTGAATAAAAGGTCATCATTTGCTTGTAACATCAATTTAAATTTAAACTCCAGTTCAGGGTTGTGAAGTCACTAAACAATTTCAGGCTTAAAGCTGCCTAAGAAAAAAGCCAACTGGTATTGAAAATGTGTTGTATAGATTGTTGTTATGCTGTTCATTTAAACTTTTCTGTTTGTGAAATAGAGTACCTGAATGTTAAATTTGATGGTGAATCATTTCATATTGCGGACATGACTACAGGAACTGTTTGTTTTTAAAGTCAAGGGCCTATTTTTACCAAGGTCGCTTTGAATTCATGCATGGAATTATTCCGTTGCAATGTCCTCAGTCTCTAGACCAAGCAATCCATTTAATTTTTGATCATATATTATATTTGAGAGCAGCATGATGATGCAGTGGCAAGCATTGGGGCCTCACTGGGTTGAATCTCAGCTTGGTCACTCTTGTTTAAGTCCTCTATGTAAGTGTTACTCTGGGTGCTCCAGTTTTTCATCTTATCCTGATGTGCACATTAGTCTTCAACTCTAAATAGGATAAACAATAAGCTAGTCAAGTTTAAAGATGATATAAACCAGAAGTAAGATAATGTAGAATCACCGAATCATTATACAGAAACCTGGATAGAATACAGGCTTGGACAAGCGTGCAGCTGACAAAAGTTTCTGTAATTAAATGTAAGGTAATACATGTATGAAGTAAAGATGTTAGATTTTGAATGCACAATGGGAGGTTTGAAGCTTAAACGTTCCTTATGAGAAGAACCTTGGCGTCACACTCACTAATCTACATTGAGACAATGTACAGAAGGCTAATAGGATGTTCGGTTATATATCAAACTGAGTAGAGTACAAGTCAAGGGAGGTTATGCTTAAGTTATAAAACACACTAGTGAGGCCTCATCTGGAGTACTCTTTACAATTTCGGTCTCCATAGTACAAAAAAGATGTTTAAGCGCTAGAGAAAAAAATCCAGAAGAGAGTGACTAGGCTGATTCTTGGATAGAATGAGGAGAGATTTAAGAATTTGAGAATTTTCAGTTTAAGTAAATAGAGATTAAGAGATGACCATGACTTAGTGTTTAATAATGTAAGGAAAATTAGTACAAGAAATTCTTCCATAAGAACTCGGGAACACACTTGGAAACTTCACCTTCTTGTCCGCTTTGCCTAGTGAGGGTTGCAAAAGCAGCAGTCTAAACAGCTCAGCCCAGACTTTACTATTCCAATCTATAGATTCCAGCTCTTCCAGGGGAATTTCCAAGCATTCCCAAGCCAGCCGAGACATATAATCTCACCAGCATGTCCTAAGTCTGTTCAAGGGTCTCTGCCCAGTTGGTACATGTCTGGAGTAGCTCACGGGGAGCTAACTAATGGGCATTCTTACGACATCCCCAAATCACCTCATTTGATTCCTGTTGATCCAGAGAGTAGCGATTCTACTGTGAGGCTCTCCCAAATTGCTGAGCTTCACACCCTATCATGGAGAGTAAGCCCAGTTACTCTGTAAAGAGACATCCTTTCTGCTGCTTGTACTTGTGATTTCATTCTTTGGGTCATTTACTCACAGCTCATGACCACAGTTGAGGATAGGGATGTACTGTAGATCAACTGGCAAATTGAGAGTTTTATCTTTAGACTCAGCTTCTGCTTCACCACCACAGATTGGCACAATGCCTGAAGAACCACTACCACTCCAATCTGCTTGTGGATCTCATGTTACCTTCTTTTATTACTTGTGACCAAATCCTGAGATATTTGAACTCCTACACTAAAAGCAATTGTTCTTCCATCACCTACAGAGAGAACCATGAACTCAGACTTAGAGGTGGTGATCCCCATCCCTTCCACATCCCTTGCTGAAGTGTTTGCCAAAGGTCACAGTCAGATGAGGAAAAGAGGACAATATCATCTGCCTAAACCAATGATGCTAGCCCTAGCCTCACTAGCTGGACACCTTCATATCCTAGGCTGCAAAGTTGCTGCCATTTTCTTAATATTTTTGTGTAGCTACAGGTGTGCTCTTTGTAGTGATAACAGTCACATCATATCCACATTGTTGCGTTGCTTCATGTCATCATATTACCCTTATTTAAGATGGTAGCAAAGCAGTACTTATATTTCAGATCACAGACAAAAGCTATTTTTTTTCTCTCAAATATTTTTTACATTAGAAGTCAGGATTATTTTTTCTTTAATTTTGGATTATGTTTGCAGTTTAGGTGTTTTTTTCTAGTCTTTTTTGGTATTCGACCTCTGCCTGTTCTATAACTATTTTTTGTTGTTTCCCTAAAAGCCATGGCACCATTACCATCAGTCACTGTTGCTCGATGAGCAGCACCTCCTCATGAAGTGTTTCACTGATGGATTTTCATAATGTGCTTACCTTTGTACAAATTCTTCGGAAGCTGGCATGTGTGCCCACACCCATTGGAACAGCACTTCTTCACCCCTGAGCACTCGCTGTCATCTTCACAACTCTCCACACAAGCTGCAGCAAAGCCACTGGCCTTCTCAGGTGCTGGGCAGTCCCCTTGCTTCACTGACTGGATGGATTTCAGGAACTCACAGCTTGTTAAACACTCATAATGTTTCTTAGGGAAGAGAGGCTGGGTGGAAAAATAGAAGAAAGATACAAGTGAGTAGATTGTTTTTAGCATGCTGTAATTCGCTACACCAAAACACAGATGTAAGGAGCAGAAAATGAGTTAATTAGAATATATATTATCAATCGGTTCAACTGTGAAAATCCCCTTTAAGAAAAAATAATGTTGCAGATAATGAGTGCTTACAATTAAGAGGTGAAACCTAAAAATAAATCATCATTAACGACAGTCAAATAAGAGCCTTTAAGGTTCATTGGCATCCTAGGATAAGTGGAGATATAATAACCATTAAGACACTTCACCTGCCATCATTATAATTTGTACAGCTGACAAAGGGACATATGGAGCACTGACATAAAACAGGGCAGGAGAAGAGCCCAAGAGGAGCAGCAGTGGGGACAAAAAACTCTTGAGAAGACATGATCTGCCATGGGCGCAGACAGCCCTGTAGCAGGAGAGGTGTGACCCTGTGGTCCAATAAAGAGTGTAGGTGGCCCCAAGGATGCTGTTCTGCAATAAGAAAGTTTGTTTATTGGAATTAGTGTTCCCTGGGATGTTATCAGGTCATCCCTGAACCCTTAAGTAATCCCAGGAATTATCCTGAAGGAAACTCAGTGTTTGTTTTCAAAATGTCTCCATGCCAGATTCACTATAAGTTAACAGCTAGGGCAAAGGCTTAACTGACAGAAAGAAAAGAGGCCAAAGGTATTGAGTAGACAGAAAAAGACTGTAAGGTGAGAAGGGGTGAGACAGGAATAGAGACATGCCATTAGTCCAGGCCAGTGCTGCAGTAGAGTTCAATTTATTACTTCTTCCTTTAAAATTACTTCTGTTAATCGTCCCTTCTTTATTAAAACCAAATCCTCTATTAAACTCTGGATTTTTTTTTGTTGTTCTACAGATTAATGTGGCACATTGATACTTCCTCAGCATATTGTAAATAAACATTTTTGTGTCTGAATTACTGTTCATGCATCATTAAAACAACCCTCCTGATCACAGTTATTGACAAACTTAGGCATCAATGGTGACTGATGCTACATTATACCTAGCATCTATTCAAACTATATCGTAAAAAGTCCTGGATAGGATAGACAGTCTAAATTAGGTCAAACAGATATCGATTTTACTTTGCCCAGAGGATTCTAAAGTACCCCAGTAATTCATTTTCTATAGTACGACTGCAAAATGAAGGTTTTGCTTTTTTGCCCTTCATTGCCAAATAGCCTTGCATTATGTTGCTCTTACTTCTCTGATATTATCAAAATTTTGCTACTAATATTACAACCACTAACCCACTGAACTTTACTGGCATTAACCCCGAGTATTAACTTGGGCTCGGAATTCTATGTAACTACGTTTGTTCCAACAGCGTCAGATTCAGGGTGACAATAATGGTCAATTTTTATACTTCTTCTTCTTTCGGCTGCTCCCGTTAGGGGTTACCACAGCGGATCATCTTGTTGTCCGCATATTGATTTGGCAAAATTTTACAGCGGATGCCCTTCCTGACGTAACCCTCCCAATTTATCCGGGCTTGGGACCGGCACGAAGGAACACACTATAGAAAATGAATCACTGGGTTACTTTAGAATCCTTTGGACTAAGTAAAATCAATATCTGTTTGACCTAGTTTAGACTGTCTATCCTACCCAGGACTTCTACGATATAATTTGAATAGATGCTAGGTATAATGTAGCATCTGTCATCATTGATGCCTAAGTTTGTCAATAACTGTGGTCAGGAGGATTGTTTTAATGATGCATGAACAGTAATTCAGACACAAAAATGTTTATGTACAATATGCTGAGGAAGTATCAATGTGCCACAATAATTACATTTGTTCCAATAATTACATTTGTTCCAATCAGATTCAGGGTGACGATAATGGTCAATTTTTACACTGTTAAGCCCAAATAACTATTGGAACTAACTAATAACTATTTTGCTTCCATCTAGTACATAAAATAATGTAATGCTGAAAAAAATCATGAACATTTCCATGCACTTTGACTCTTTAAGGTAACTCATCGATATTTATTAGTGGGGCAGAGTCATCAAGCAAAACACAATGGTGTGCAAACAAGTAGCTTTTAAATGAAACTGATACAGACCCATTAGTTCAACTGAATGATCGAGAAGACTATGTGAACTGGTCATCAGACGTTGATGCTGATAGTGAAACTGGGAACTGATTCATATGGCACTGTACAACCAAACTGCCATGATATGCATGGTGGCTTCAGTCATGTAACGCAGTGTGGTGGAAGTGGGTTTGTGGCTTCCATCTAGCCACCTGGGAACACTTAAAGCTTTACAAATGGTTTTTATACCATTTTCCTGATCTAAGCCTCACCACAATATGATCGTGGAGATCTACAGAGAGTTCCTTGGGCTTTATGACTTGATTTTTATCCTGATAAAATAAGTGAATTGTGAGACCTTACAGCATATACACAGGTGCATGCCTTTCTACACAATGTCCAATCAGTTCAGTTTGCCACAGGAGGACAAAAAATCAAATTCTAGACACATTTCAAGGAAAATTAAAGCAAACACAATGTACAACCGCAACTTGTAGTGCAACAGCAAAGGGTCTGAAGACTTAAATAAATGAGGGATTTCAGCTTTTGAGTTTTGAATTAATTTGCAAACCTTTCTGAAAACTTGTTTTCATTTTGTCAATGGGCATTGATTGTAGATTGATGGGCAAAAATGGCAAATGTATCCATTTAAAATCAAATCTGGAACACAATAAAATGTACAGAAAGTAAAGGAGTCTGAATACTTTCTGAATCCTCTGTAAATAAAAACAGAATTAGAAATAAGAAAATACTACTTATGCAAACATATGTACATCTTACATATTTTATTAGACATAAAAACCTGTCTATTTCAAAAGAAGTATTGTACCTAAGAAGGGAAAGTTTTGTATGACACAAAGTGAATTAGAAAGCAGGAGTTTCTGTTCACTTGTTGACAAAATTACTAAATAAAAACCTAATGAGATTTCAAAGAAAGAAAGATCATCTTGAGGATCGAGTCTGAATCTGTGTCATCGCTGCTGAAGTTTATTTTTTTTTATTATTATTTTCTTTAGTACTTATATTTTAACTGTATTACAGAAGCTAATAGTTAAATCATGCAATAATTGAAAGTATTATATTAGATGTTTGCATTCAATCTTTTATCTTTGGATTTTATTTTCTTTTTGTATTAATTTGATATGGCTTCTTACATTTTTCTGGTCACAAAGGTTCAGGTGCGGGTTGTCAACTTAGGGGCTTCAGGGTTTAGGGATGTCAAATACAGGTCTGTGAGACAATAGCCTACAACAGGTAGACCAAACCGGATAAAGCTTCATTACCAGGTGTTAGGACCAGACATGTGGAGCTGCAGGAGAACCTTAAGAGGCCTAAGGTCACCACTGCCTCCATATCTCCCACTCCTTTGTTTGGTAAAGAAAGATGGATCAGCGGTGTATCCCTCTATGCCCGGCTCTAACACACCTCTTAAGGCTGTGTGACTCTGTAATGCGAGTAAGGCTAACATAGCGAGAAAGTCGTGGTTTATACATCCATAACATTATTTCATTTAAAAGAAAACACCTGCCAGGTTCTGCATATGCAGGACATTAATTTTAAGACAGGATCTACCTGAAAATGTTTATGTCACTGTGCGTAATAAATGGACTGTGGCGAAGCATCACCCAATAGTTTTATATTACCCAAACCACTAATACTGTATGTGCTGTAATGTGTCATAAACACTGCTCAGCCAAATCCTACTACGCAACTTGCTTTTACTTCATTTGAACATTGCATAACTACGAAGTGTATCAGAAAGAGCCTGAAGGCTGACATACATACTTCACATAAATTCTGGCACTGATTCTCCTTCAGATCCCAGGCTTCTCTGCACGGCTTCAGGCACTGGAAAATAATAAAAAAAAGTGTAAGTACCTCAAAATACGTCAATTCAAAGAAACCAAAAAGGCACAAGTCTATGCCTGAGGCACGACTACGTCAAATGGCTCACGACATAGTAGGATAAAAATCAAATAGAGGAGGTGAGTATAAAACTGTGTGAAAATGATTAATTATATTTAGGAACGTAAAGGTGCACGTTGTCACTTTTCTGTCTGGCAACATTATCTTGTTACATTTTTGCACATTCTATTATGAGTGGTATACAGTTTAATGGGAATTTAAGATGGACAACTGGAAACAGAGAGGACTGATGGACTGGAACAAAATGTCAAAAACATTTTGCTGAACTGGATGTTCTAGCTATTTTTGATTTGGATCAATTTGTCCAAATGAACCTGTTAGGCTAAACTCCTTTTGTATCTGCATGTTCTTATTTCAATTTACTCGTACATGTAATTGTAATTGCATTTACTTATGAATATGTTACAGAACTCTGAGTCTGGACAAAAATAAACTGAAGTGAACTGAAATTGAACTTCAACTTGCATTTTCTTATATATAAACGTCTACGCATGGAAGTGTGTGTGTTTGTCTGGCCCAGAAGTGAGAGGAGGAGTCGGGGTAAGGGCTCTGCCTCCAAGGTAACAGAAAACTCGCTTAGACGCTAATAACACAAGTGAGGCGAGCACGTCAGCAAAACGAAACCTCAGAAGAAAGACAGAGTTGCTTAGCCACTAACATCGGCAAAACGGTATCCCTTTAACTTTTCCTCCCAACACTAATGCACAAGAGAGGCAAGCATGTCGGCAAAACAAATCCTCCTAGGAGAGAGAGAGATGCCCAGAGTAGTTCCTTTCAAATACCTGACGTCTCTACATTTCATTTTTGTTTTCTGACGATTTCAATAGTTTCTAGGACCACAGGCTTTTTACAGCTCAGGCTTACACAACTAATATATAATAATAATATAATAAAATAATATTTTATATATTACCTTTACGTAGTGAAACAATATTCTAAGCCACTTTACAAGTAAATACACTATATAAGTAGTAAACTAAATCCTGCCTTTCATTCCCAAAGTTCAGTATCACCTCATCTGTCTAACGGTGAAGGTCATTTTATTTTTAAAGTTATGCTTTTTTGGAAGTGGAATATGTCACCTGCTTGTGTGAACAAGCCATACACTTTTTGTTACATTTGTGGAGAATTTACCTTGGTAGCAAAAAAACAAAACAAAAAAACACCATCTTTATTGCAGCAGCAAAGTTGGCTAAGTTTGGACTCCTGGATTTTCAAAATTTTTTTTTTCATTTTTAAACCTTCTTTTTTCAAAAACTGGACCTAAAAGAGCAATCCAGTTGCCACATTTAGATTCAGCACCCTCAGATCCATACAGAACACCTATATATATATTTTTTTTGCAGACCAGTGCATTTCAAGGGCCAAGGTAACTAACTCATCACTCTAAATCACAGGTGTCGAACGGTCCTCGAGGGCCGCAGTGGCTGCATGTTTTCATTCTAACCATCTTCTTCATTAGTGAGCCGTTTTTACTGCTAATTAATTTCTTTTGCTTTACTTTTAATTAACTTGACTCAGGCCCCTTAATTGTTTCTTTTTCCTTAATTAGTAGCCAAACAATACTGAGACATCAAACAAGCCACCATATGACAGAAAAAACAGAAAAATCAACAGATTTGGAAATGTCTGCTGTGGCAGAATGAGATCATCAACAAGCCATTGAATCTAATGACGGGCTTAATTAACAGCAAGAATCGGCTTCTCGTTAAGAGACTGGTTGGAGTGAAATTGGTAGGAGTTTGAAATCCCAGTTTAGCTGGTCATCTGTTGGCTCGTTTCATGTCTCATTTCTGTTTGGCTGCCATTTAATGAAGAAAAAATTATTTCAGAGCACTGAATCCTTAAAAACAGGGCTATTGAAATGTAGGGAAAAGGAGTTAATTAGCAGTGAAAACTACTCACTGATTAGGAAAAGGGTCAGAATGAAAACCTGTAGCCACTGCGGCCCTCCAGGCCCGGAGTTCGACACCCCTGCTCTAAATTGTCCTGAGTATGATAAGTACGTGTTCTGGGGTTCTCTCTGAAACGTGTTGGGTCCTACCTTGTGCCCAGATTTGACCTGAATTAGTAAGCTTGGTATGTATAAAATTAAGTTTATGATATACAGTATTTATAGTTTTGTCTATTTATGATTCATTTACAAAACTCTGCAGAATGTTTTTTTGACTCTGAAGATTGATCATTGGAAAAAATTCAAATGTTAAAAAATCTGGGGGGCCTATCACTTTCTATAAATTCAGAAATTAAACAAAACAAATTTTACTGCAATATTACACAGCGATTAACAGAATTTGCATTAGTACAATATCAGTCATTATATTTTGGTTACCAGCAATCTGTTGTATAAACGTCTTTACTATGGTGATTGCAAATTATTTCTCTGGACTCTGATCAAATACCTTGACAACCAGGTTTACGGCTCATATAGACCATAACTGTAAAATATTATATTACTCGTTCCTGGTGTGCCATGGAGGGGTTAGATTGTTTAAAAGCATTTCGGTGACGGGCTACCCTAAAAGTCACCAGCATCAGCAAGCTTGGCATTAACTTAAAGTTAGACATGAAGAAGAAAAAAGGGGGATTTAAATAAGGTGTGTATGCCAAAATATAAAACACTGCAACATTAAAAAACAATGTGCATAGCAAAACCAATTGGTCCCAATTATACAATAAGGACATGTTCCAAAAAATCAGTTCTGCAACAAAAAGGAAAGAGAAATAAAACCATTGGTGTGGGGTTTACATAGGCAAAATATGAATTGAGCTACAGTATGATATGAATCATACTTTCCACTCATCAGGAAAAAGGGATCTAATTATTTGCCAACACTAGATCTTTGGCTGTGTTAATTATGGGTTGATTGTGTGCTATTAAATCATGAATTGGAAACCACAAGAGCAATTGTTAGCAGAAGCATACTTAATCCCAGAAGTGAAATAGCAAATTACTTACAGTAGTTGATTTACTCAGTGTTTATTTAATGGTATCGGGGATTTACTGGTAATAAAAAGCAATTCAGCATAGAGTGTACCTTACCTCCACTACTACCAGTTCCCTGTCTTCAATGCTTGCCTGTCGGTGAGCCTTTGCCTTAGTCCACCTCTTGACTCTAAATGTAATGAGACCTGGCAGGTAACAGCCAATTATGCTCCATCTCAAGGCCACTTAGAGATAATTTCATGGGCTGCTTTACAGAATTCACAGGTCATCAGAGTACAGTACACTCTAGTGGCTTTCAGATGTATTGCACCCCTAACTCCTTGCCGTATTGTTTTGAAGTGGAAGCAGTTCCTACGTGCCCTGTGGCTGCCTAACAAATTAGATATCCTACAGGGTCCTGATTTGTTTGTTCCAAGTATCTCCCACAATACCCAAAAGGGATGTGAACTTATACGTGACCATAAACACCCTTAAGGTGATGCCTCTCGGGAATTCATTTTCATGTATTTTTTTTAGCTTACACATGACCATCCTACTTAATCCAATAAAGGTTTGTATCGAGCTGGAACTCCTCAAGCAGCAATAGGTACAATGGAGAAACCAAGTCTGGATAGGCTGGAGATCTTTTCCTGAGCTCACTTGAAGCCAATTTTGTAACCAATTAAGCTAATATTAAATATCAGGGGAATGCATCTATCTATCTATCTATCTATCTATCTATCTATCTATCTATCTATCTATCTATCTATCTATCTATCTATCTATCTATCTATCTATCTATCTATCTATCTATCTATCTATCTATCTATCTATCTACAAATAGCCTTGGACTAGATGCCAGTCCAGAGCAGGACTCAGTCACACAGGCACTCCTGCCACTTTAGAGTCATCAGTTAACTTCATGTGCTTTTCTTAAGAGACGTGGAAGAAAAACTGGAGTCCTGTGAGGTAAATCCATGCACATTAAAGGGAGAAAATGCAAACTCTGGGATGCTGATCTAGGATACTGGAACTATGAGGCAGCAGTGCCAACCACTGTTGGCTACCATAAAACCTCTGAAAAATCATTTTTGAATTATTTCTGTTGAATGGAGTAGTCAATTTTAGGCTCACTGAGTTGTTCCTAGCAAAAATGTGCTGTTTTATTTATTTAAGTCTTCTCATTTCATTTGGTAACAGTTACATCTTCTGTAATTTGTCTTTTGAGAATATAGCCGAATCTTAAATTTTCAATCAAACTAATCTGACATGAGTACAGTATGTTAAATTCTCAAGGTCATATCTTCTGATTACTGAGACGCAAGCCGCAGTCTCCTGACTCAATTTACTGGTATACAGAGACACACTGGGTTTTCATTTAAGGTTTTCAACTCACTAATTTCTTCAAGGCACATGAAAAAATCTATATATTCTGTCCTCCCTGGCCATCGGACCTTACTCTTATTCTATGTTAATTAGTGTTGTCTTATTTTAATTCTTACTTTGTCTTTTTTTCTCTTTTCTTCATCATGTAAAGAACTTTGAGCTACATTATTTGTATGAAAATGTGCTATATAAATAAATGTTGTTGTTATTATAGAGTGGCTGGTCATTGCAAAAATCAAAAAGAAGTAGAGCATAAATCCACCTGCTTTTCATTTAAAGTCAGTTAGGTGACAAAAAATAAATACTAACTGTGCATTTTGATGTTTCTCTGCTTCTCACAGATACAGTAGATATATAGACAGATATCTGGGGATTTAGTGTTGAAATCACTGGAGCTGCAGGATTTTATGTATTGCGCTGCTGCCACTTGACTAATTAGATAAGTGCATGAATGTGCAGTGTGGCTGGGGGTTGTGTCCAGCCGGGATGCCTGGAAGGACCAGGAGAGGGAGTATGCCTCCCCCGGGCCACGAGAGGGCAGCCGCTCTGGTCGGTATGGGGGCCACGGGAACTGAGCATGGAAGTTCAACCCTACTGGGGCCCGTGGTCACCACCAGGGGACACCCGGAGGATCATAGAGCCCTGGATGTCAACAGCTGGTGGAAGGAATACCTAGGGACACCCGGAATGCTTCCGGATGCTCATGCAACTCTTCCGCTACACCAGGAAGTGCCACAGGAAGATTGTCAAAGGGCACCTGGAGCACGTCTGGGTTGGTATAAAAGAGGCTGCCTTCCTCCAGTCAATAGCCGGAGTCGGGAGGAAGAGGACAAAGCTCGGGAAGGAGGAACGGAGGCAGTGAAAGAAAGGAAGGACCATTGGAAGGCCCGGACTTAAGGGTGATTGGTGCAGGGGCACTGTGTGCTGTGCAGGACTGTTTTGTGGATTTTATGTAAATAAACTTGTGTGTGTTGGAACTATCAGTGTCTGCCTGTCTGTGTACGGGCTGAATCTTCCACAGCAGATATTCATCATAATTTGCTCAGTGAGTCTTTACACTGTCAGACATGTGTGCTTAGGGGGAGTCTTAAGGGTTCTAATTCCATGAGCAATGCAACTCTGAAGAGTGAGGCGGTGATTTTGATAACATCTTCTCCATTTTTGACCATAGAAAGCACGACATCCAGCAATAGGATGAATGGCAATACTTCCACCTTCTGCTCCTTTTGCCATGAACAGTATATAAAATCCCAAAATGGCAATGGCTCGACACCAGAAGCACTTTTACAATTCTTGACCTAAACAGTGATCTTTGCTTTGAATTTCCTTTTCTTTTCTTTAGGCCTGGCCAGCCATGCATCAAATGGGGTTTGCTATAAGGTGCCCCAAATCTTTATCTTTACAATACACTAGTATTAGGGAGTTTCTTTATAAAAAATACAAATTAAAATAAAAGTTTCACAGATGTTTATTTTAACTTCAGTGAATATTTTTGTGGAAAAAAACTTTCATAACCAAGTGCCTAGTGACAGCTTTATGTGAATGATTATTATAATGGTATAATTAAGAAGGTTTTATGACCACAGGCACAGATCATCAAATAGATAGCCACATATACAAACATTCAAATCCAATCTTCTAACTGCCAGATCCAAAAAATATTGTAAATGAATAAATCAAATACCTTTGTTTTGAAAATGATTACAGCCAAGCTAATGTAAAAGACGATTGGGCCACTTGTTCTAATTGAAGATTTGGGCTTTTACTGCACATGTTTTATTGCTGTACATAAATAGAAATTTCTGGTTATCTGGTTTTCAGAAATAATTATTCTTATGGCAGTATAATTTTAAACTTGCATATCGCTTAAGACAGCAGCATAATGTAAACCCACTGCTGCAATAAAATCAGCCAAGAAAGAAATAAGTATTACAAGATTTACGAGAAAAAAATACAGTTGCCAAAGCTTTTGCTCTTAAAGCAGCTTGATCTGTTTAAGCTGTATGAAAGGTCAAAGGGCTGTGCATCGTCAATTACTAAGTGCAAGACCTTCAATGAACACCACATAATCTCTGAAGTGGTACTCATAATCATACCAGCAAGCTTTGAAATATCAGTTATTACATGATATTGAGCTAAGCACAAGAACCCTCTACCCTCTTTGAGAAGCTCAAAATTAAAAAAAGAATGTTGGTTCGGATAACTCAAACATTTAAAGTTGCATGACCCCTGGTCCATAGCAGCCCTTAGCTGGCCTGAAGCATTGATTCCCTGGGTTAGTGATCACCACTGACTGAACTGCTCACCACTTACTAACCCAGATCGGCAGAAGCCAAGTCCATCCACTCATCTCTGTGCTGTATTTTCCAATAGAGACGCTTCTCTACCATCAACTTTCTGAGCTAACTCAAAGATTCATTTCTCTGTTTTATTAAAAAACTAGAATTCTTAGCAATATCTGATATTTTCCCTTTGTACTGTCCAGCATGATTCAAGGGTACTATGCTTGTTGCAACTTCATCTGCTTGATATCAGAAGAAACAAAGCCACATTCACAAGGATAACAGCAAAGATCAGACCCTCTGCTCTGAAGAACAAGGAGTTCCCTACATAACATTGATTATTGGGAAGTAGTAACAGTTTATCAGAAAATATGAATTGTATTCAAAGTTATGTCCACCGTATGGATGTAATAAATGACTCACATATACACAACTCTCTGATGGGTTTTGAAGAGTTGCTCCATGATATACAAAACATTCCCTAAAGATTTTTTACTAGAACTAAATTTGTCATTGGCCAGTCTAAATCCAAGTTAAAATTCTTTTATAAAAATTCAAGGGACAGTTTGAAGCTGGATTTATACAACTATAAAGCCAGTAAATATGGTAGGTTTTGGATGGCTTTCACCTGCACAAATGTTATATTTGCCTGGCAACTACATGCTTAATCAGTCATAATTCAATATGGTTGCCCGCCATTATGTCACATCTGGGTCATGAGTGAATGAAAGGTCCACAGTGTCAGTCAACATACAACAATGAGATTGTTACGAAGTCAAATCCTGATATTCCTCAAGCCGATTCTTCTTCCACACATTACATCCCATCTCATAAAAATTTGTTTACGGAATTAATTTTGAAGTCTACACTTCAAGCTCAGGGCCAGGCTCCCTGTGGTGAGGCAGACCTGTGGAGTCTTGGGGTCTCATTTATAAAACATTGCATGGATTTGAGTGTGAAATTATGCATATGCGAAAAAAAAAAGGAAAACGCGTACACCAAAAAAATATTTGAATTTATAAAACCTTGCATGTGCACATTTCTACGCAATTTACCCTTTATAAATCACAATTATCTTATAAATGCTCATATGTGAATAGGCCTCAAACCCAACCAGGTTGCCACTCTGAAACATCCATATATGGACCATGCTAATCAATCTCATGCTTATACAATCATGACATTGAAGACATTCATTGGCTGGTACAGCAGCCTCTCACCTGATGCATCGAGACGCAACCACCCTTATGGTGCGCTCCACACATACAAAATTTTAGCGCCTCTGCTCTGCACTGTGATGTTGGGGAAAGGTGTAAGGCACCAGTGTTTGAGTATGTAGCCACTATCACCTGACACGTATAATGACAAGATTGCTGTTACAATGAATAGTACAGGCCATATGAAATATTGAGGATCCAGACATCATGTACAGTACAATCAGAACAATGTCTTCCATTGCTACTTTGCCTCACAATAAATGAGTCATGAGTAGACCTAGGCTACTAACCAACATATTTGTTAGTCTTCTCTTGGCATCACAAATGACTTATCGTTAATGGAATGTCACTGTTTACAGTTAACAAAAGCATATTAACTCATATTAAATATGAGTGTCATCAATTGCTCTGATTATATTAGGAAAACTGGCCACTACAGAAAATTTCCTTTTTATGTTGGCATAAACATGTTATGTTTTACGTAAGTACTCCCATAAACACAGAAGCTGAATGTAGGACCTCATCAGTTGATTAATGTCTTCCAGCACAGTATGTATGATGGATCTGAAGCTTGGCCAAGATATTCCTGACATGTCAGCCAGTGACAACAGGTAGCTAATATAAACTGTCAAAAAAAGTTCTTCATTGCAAATACACAGCATTAGCCCTGTGAAAAGGGAACTAAAATAGAGTCTATACACCATATTTATCCCTTTTAAGGTTTATTATGTTTTTCATGTCAATGCATATTATAATAATGGCTCAGCAATATAAATTATTATTTGCCAGTTTCTCTGGACTATTCCATACGCAAGAGTTATTGCAAATATACTTAAGTTCTCCCGTCGAGTTTTTTTTTTTTGCTACATCCTGTCTTTTGCGTGGAAAGTTGCATATGCACATTTTGGACCTCTTTTTGTGTGTATGCATTTTCTGCCAGTTAAGTTCTAATTGTTTAGCAAACTTTTGTAACCCTAACATAAAAATCCTAATGCTGCAGCTGGAAACAGGAAGCCAATGTGACAGGAAGTAGGAAGTGAGTGCAGCAGCAGTAAGCATGGAGTGTTTGTTATCTTCGGTGTTTGTTCTCTCAAACAATCCTTCACCATCCTGCTTAGTTAGCCCTTGTAAAGGCATTCCCTGTAAATTATCTCGTTTTTCTAGTTTTGTAGCTTTTGTTTAAGTAACTTTGGTTAGGGAATGTCAAAGTAAATATTATATTTCAACACGTAAATTTACTAAGCTTTCGGCTGTTAAGCTCTTAGTTACAAATGCTGCTCTATTTACTTGATGTTACTTATACAAGTACTTATTAGTGTTTGTTTGTATTTATATTTAGAGTTTCACACCATTTGTATAATTAAACATTCTCAGCATCTCTTGGTGGAATTATTGCATCAAGGTGTTTAGCTTCCTGGATAATTGAACAGGAGATTCAGTGAGGCCAGTACAATGCAAGTTTTATAAATCTGACCCATGTGGGGGCTGCCTTGGCAATGCTGGTCTTTTAAGGTGAAGGAAAGCTAAGGGTTGTAGGGATATGAGCCTTTTGAGGGAATTCTGCTAGAGATAACCTGGAGTGAAAGTAGATCCCCTGACCCTTGAGTAGATTTTCAGGCTGAAACATAAATTCTCATTAGGTGATCTTAAAAATTGTCTTATCTTATTCTTATGTAGCCATGAGTCTAGAGTCAGGAGGAAAGCTGAGGCAAGGGATGACTTGACCGATAGGACGAAGTGAAGCCAGAATAAAGAGAGACAGGCCGAGTACAGGGTAACTAGTTATAGGAGAGCTTTAGGTAGGTGAACTAGGCAGGTAGATAAGCCACTCTATCTAGCAGACAAAACAAGGCAAGAAAACTGTATGAGCAGACTCAGAAAAGAAGCAAGTTTTATAGCTTATTTGTAATTCTGTGTTCTCTACGTCTATCTCTTGTATGTGGTTATTTTGTGAACAAAGATACACTTTGGCATCATTCTGGATGGGATAGTTAGTGCAAATGTGTCCCCTTCTTGACACAATAGCTTTTAGAAATTTTGAGAGGAAACATTAATTTATACATTTATTTACTATTAAGAACTTTTTTTCCTGGAAAAAGTAGATTTAAGTGTCGTTACAATACTTCCTAAATTGGTAAGAGGCATTCCAAATGAAATGAACCTAACCGTATGTAGTCATAGTTCCATTGTCTTCATAATCATGTCATAACATCGACGCACTCGGCAGCAGTCATTACCAAGTAGATAAGTGTGGGGATAATAAATACTCTTGCTTCCTTTAGGCATTTTAAATGTTTCCGCAGTCAATTACCTTGTTAGCAAGGCTTGTTGTGTCACATACTGACGTCTAATTAACATCTTCATGCAATAATTATTGGAGGAGTTCTGAAAAAAGGTTTTGTGCCTTTCTATGCATTCACATCCATTTAAGTCTTGATGTACTTTATGATCCATGGTTATCGGTACCATAACAAGTTTTTGACAGCTCAAGCAATATCACATAATTGAGAGTGCCACCAATGACAATTGTCTAGGTCAAAGGCTGCACCCAGTCTGCAGTAATATTCTAAAATTCTGCATCTCAGAAAACCTAGAGAGCCAAGTCTTGGGATTTGGTCACACTCCAACAGAACAGTGAGTGAGCGACCAAATCATCCAAATCCACAAAACGAAGCACCAGCCAACAGTAAGGAAGGCTTTACTGAAGATAAAAAAAAAACACTGCTTGGTTTTCAGAAAAACCCAGACAGCCCCCATTCTGCTATATTTAAGCCATTAGTGGTTTCTCTGATGGTAATATGATAAGGACTGTGTAACATTAAAAAAGTAAAACAAAATTAAAATGATTTTGTTTGGGAGCGTAAAGCAAAAAATCAGTCTAATAATTGGCCCGAATCCTTAATGTAATAGTAAGGGCTGTTTTTCACTTTGTACAGCTGAGTATATTGTTTAATAAGTGTTTGTTTTTTCTTTTCTTTTTTTTAAATTTAAATAACCACTTCGTTTTATTAGCCTTTTTGATTGCTCCTCTACATTGCCAGGAGGCTGTGAATGTTGTGTCAACATAAACCCCTAAATCATTCTAAGAGTAGGTAAGCATCTCACCATCTTGTATTTATACTTAATCTGTCATCACTATTAATTTTCTTTATACAACACTCTTCAAGCAGAAATAAACTGCTTTTAACTTTCCCAGCAGGATTTTCTTTTCTTGCCTCCCAATCTTCATAACCAGTTTCACTTCCTCTGTCTCTCATCTTTTCTTTCTGCCCTGTACTTGCTTGTTTTAATGCCATACCATTAAGGCCACCGTTCCACTTGCACAAGCAATCAGGTTATGTTTGTCTCCTAATTTGCTTCCATTGATTCAATTCAATTCAATTCAGAACAATTTCTATCAATACAGTACAGTATTTGTTGGCAATCCCACTGATGTACTAACAAGCACTGAAAATACAGCACTATGATAAAGCAAAAAAACAGACAAAATTACAATGAAAGTAATAACAATAAAAATGCAAAAAAATACTGAATAATAACAAACATATGCAAGATGTACACATGAAATGTATATCTGAGCAGATAATAGTAAGGACAAGTAGCAAAACTGAATTAATAACAAGATGCTTCCATAACACAAGTCAAACAGCTTAAGAAACCGAGGATGAAAACAGATCATGAGTGTGCTTGTTAGGGAGTCTGATATTATTATTAGTCTGTTTTTGTTATAATTATTTTGTTTAATTTGTGTTGACTTACTTGAGGTCTGAGTATATATTGTACATGAAATATGAGGTTTGGGACTGCAAGGGTTATGATTTTCACATTCGTTTCTTGCATCATCCAATATTTGATTAATTTTGATAACTTCTTATCACAAAACCATATTTCTTATAGTGGAGTGTCAACTGTTGCCAGAATACCAGGGAGAATCTGAGGTATGACATCATTAAGCCTTCTGTTTAAAATCTATAGGGTGTGAATTGACCACTTGTATCTTTTGATATGTTTGATAAAATAAGAACTGGTTTGAACGAACGGATTAAAATGAAATGCTTGTTTGGCTTATGCTGCTCAGTACATATGCACGCTTTGTTGCATAAGCATTAAATATGTCAATTAAGTAGTGACACTAATAAACTTTAAATGTCAGGAGCACAGCGTGAACCCAAATGGGTCATAATAATTTAATAAATGGAGATAATAGACAGTCTCAAAGGCAGAACAGCACCTTAGGACAGAGAAGAACGCAGCCACCAGAAGATCTCCATGCTGTGAGTCACATGAGCTACAAGAATTAAGAGCCAAATGAACCTCGTCACCTGTTGGGTGCTTTGGTCAACACCATCTGTAAAAGCTGCTAAACATCCAGGTTGTATGGTGTGAGTCACACTCATTTTCTTTGCTTTTATATTTGGCATAATGAGTGAGTGTGAGGTATTAATTTAAACTTATGGTTCATATTGTCAGTCATTAAAAAAATAACTTATTCACTTTGCAGTTATGATAAATCTTATTATTTGAGAAGGAGCAGATGCCAATGCAAAGTTGTGTTTCATTGAGAAGGGCTCGACTGTTCTGTTTTCCGTAAGTGCAGATCTCACACATTAACTATGCAACAAGCATTTGCCCCTTCAAAAGCCGATTTCCATGTCAGTATTTCACCAAAGTTGTTTCATTTATAAAGGTGCATCATCAGTCTTAAAGCAATGCATAAACATTATGTTTTCATCAGATTTAAAGTACCAGCTACAAGCATAAGGGTTGATATGGCACATGAAAGATGTGGTCTTTATCTCTTTTGATTGTGTGAATCCATTTTTTTATTGTGTTTCTCAGGGGCCGTTGTCTACAAAAACCAGGAAAGACTTTACCTGTCCATGATGCCTTTCAGAAGAAAAAATACACAAATGTGAAAAGGGCTGATTGGCTCAAAAGTGGATGGTGGGATGGATGTGTATTCTAATTACCGTATTTGTGTAACTGACATAATCCTTTCCATAGGATCATTCTGGTGACCATAAATGTGGCATATCAGATTTTTTTGTTCTTGTGGTCTTAGTATTGTTTACTTTTACTGACAGCACTTACTGTATACCAAAAAAGAGAAAAAAATAGCATCTTTCAATAAAAAAATCTAAGACAAACAATTACTTTAGATACTACATTTTTATCACTTATTATACAATAAAAAAATCCATTTCATGAAGTCGCCCAACAATATGAAATATGACTCTTTATTACTGGGTATAAAACCAAAAATGAACCTTCAGTCTGCTAAAGCATCTGTTATAAACTAGAGTTTGCAAGTCCTTAAGGGACATAGCTGGTAAAATAACATTGACTGCCCTTGGCCGCTCCACCAAGACCACACAACCCCAACCCTGAACCTCTGCTTTATTTGCCCCTAAGGCAGACACACACTCACACACATGTTCAAAAGACACCTGTCAAAAATATCTCCAAGTGCTAACATGTGGATCAGTTTTAATCACTACCATACTTCACCACAATCAACTGTGGAACGTGAACATCAACATATTCATATGTGGTTCCTTGCATGTAGGGTATTTTATTTTAAACTTTCAAAACCTGTAACGATGCTGTACCATAATGAAACTGTTTATTTGGACTGCTTAGAAGAGCTGGTTGTGATGGTGTATGGCCTGCATATGTTCTAAAGTAAACTGTTGGATACCTTCCTACAAGCCCACTGATGTGTCTTAATGCCAAGGCCTTCATTTTCTTAATTA
Organism: Erpetoichthys calabaricus; assembly: GCF_900747795.2. Taxonomy (NCBI): domain Eukaryota; kingdom Metazoa; phylum Chordata; class Cladistia; order Polypteriformes; family Polypteridae; genus Erpetoichthys; species Erpetoichthys calabaricus. The sequence continues at coordinate 279,956,962 of NC_041397.2, read as the reverse complement.
GCACTTGTCTGTTTCTTGTCACTGGCTTATTACTGACACTGTGCAACAACGTGCATGTAAATGCAAAATGGTGATGTGAATAGTTAATTGGAGGTCTAATGCTGCTGGTCTTGATGCTAACTTTTTGATTTCTCCAGTGCCTTCAGTACCATCCAGCCATCCCTGTTAAGTGGTAAACTCAGACAAATGCAGTTGGATGAGCCTATGGTGTCCTGGATAATGAACTATCTGTCAGGCAGACCAGAGTTTGTGTTACTGATAAAGATGTGAGCAACACTGGGCCACCACAAGGAGCAGTTATGTTTCATTTTCTCTGTTACTCTGAACACCTCAGAAAATATAACACCGGGGCATGTCACTTGCAGAAATTCTCAGATGATTCTACACTTATGGAGGGTATTGATTGTCTGCATCTTCACATCAGCTAAACCAAGGAATGGGTTATTGAGTTTCACTGCATCAAAGAGATTCTATGTCCGGTCACTATTCAAGTGGACGTAGAGGTGGTGCAGCACTCCTACAATACTTGGGGGTCCACATCATTAACAGGTTGGAGTAGTACCGGAATTCAGAGGAACTATATATGAAAGGGCAAAACTTTCTTTTTTCTTAGGAGACTGTGTTTCTTTAACATTGGAAGTGACATGCTTCACACGCTCACATGTGATGGCCGGTGTGATTTTTCCATGCTGTGGTCTATTGGACTGGTAACATCATTTTGAGAGGGGAGCACCAAATTAACAAGTTAATTTAATGGGAAAGCTCAGTTATGGGACTCTTGATCCCTGGAGGTAGCAGGAAAGGAGGGAATTAAAACAAACTAGAGTGCCACTATGATCAATGCTGCACATCGTCTCTGTAACACACTAATATGGAGGACTTACAGTCAAAGAATTATTCAGCAGAAGTGTGTCGAGAAACGTGACTGGGGCTCCTTTATAGCAACAGCAATATGACTGCATAACGCTTGATTGTGACTGGGATTGCCAGCTCAAGACATTTGCTTTTCTTTTTAAAATTTCTTCCTTTTAAATCATTCTGGCATGTGTTCATACCATAGTGTATTTATTTATTTACATGCACATCTATTTAAATAGCCTCTATAAAAAGCTACATTTAACCCTGGGGCAATAAAATAAAAAGAAAGAAAGAAAGAAAGAAAGAAAGAAAGAAAGAAAGAAAGAAAGAAAGAAAGAAAGAAAGAAAGAAAGAAAGAAAGAAAGAAAGAAAGAAAGAAAGAAAGAAAGAAAGTTCTTTGTTCATTCCTTTGTTTGTTCGTTCATTTGTTCTGTCTGTCTAACTGCAAGACAAAGTATCTAGGAGATTATGAATGTTTTATAAATGGTTCAGTCAAAATTCATCTTGTTAATGGGAAGAAAAGTGACATTTAAGAGTTCTGATATAAAAGTATAAAAGCTGAATTGAATATCAATACAAAATCAAATATGAGATCTCACTATTCTTACTCATTAAGTGCAAATTTAAATTCACCAATAAAGGTAACACCTGCATGCCCACCAAGACAGTGTCTGGAGCTTTGGGGCAGCAGCACTAACCACTGTGTCAACTAGTATTCCAGGCCAGTATGCCTGGATGGGGCACCACCCACAAAATAACCATCAAATACCATCAAGTACTGAAAAAACTTTGGGAAGTAGAGACAGCGTAAAAGAAATTAGTGAAGATAGAAAGGACCACATGGAATTAACAATAAAGATTTATAGGATGGCACTTCAAAAGAAGACAGACAAAAAGACATTTCCAGGAGGGTGATGATGAACTACAGTCAGGAACATTGGAGTTTTACTAAAAAGAAATAAGAGCAAACAAAACAGGCAGTGCATTAAAAGAGAGCGCCTTCATAAACACATCAAAAGGCATCTTTTGATCATGTTACCCTGCTGTTATATGTTCATTTTTGCTGATCTTCAATGCCCTTCAGCTACACATCACATCATAAAACATAATAAAACAGAATGAGATTCAAATGAAAATATCATGCAGAGCAGAGGGAACTTTTCCATGGGTTAGATTTAAAAGTGACAGGCTGGAAAGAATTGGAAATATGCACATGCACATATTTGCTGCCCATGTGTAATTTATACACTTGAACAATTTTGCATTTGCGTGACTGATCAGAGACATCCGGTCCACGGCTAAGCTTGCTTTTACCAAATCAGCACATATGCATCTATGTAATCTCTTTTCGCTAAATGGTACACAGCTTTACAACAAGATGACCCAGATTATTAAAATATATGGATTAGATGATTTGCTGATTAATTCACTGCTTACAGTATAAACGTCATGTTGGGAATTAGATCTGCTTATGTGGCATCCTGGTATTTGATGTGGCTTCAGTGTGGTTCATATGTAAGTGCTCTTTGGATCATGTACAGACCTTAGAATTGGGCAATCAAATGATATTTCTGTGTGTGGTGCATTTCATAAACTTAACATTCTGAAACCTACTTGAACTACTTCTGGATGGCAGTGGGCCAGAGCCCCCTGACAGAATTTAAATACAAGTGCCAGTCAAAAGCAGTGACCACTCCTGCATTCATCCACAGTCACTTGGTTAAGGTTCAATGTGTTGGGCATTCTGAGATGCTTTTCTTCTCACCACAGTTGCACAGAATAGTTATCTGAGTTACTGTAGCATTTCCATCTGCTCAAACCTGACCATGCTCCTCTGACCTCTCTCATCAACAAGGACATTCTGCCCATGGAACTGTGGCTTACTAGATATTTTTACAGAAATATTCAAGCTAGCACATCGGGTACCAACAATCATGGCATAGTTGAAATCCCTGAGGTCACATTTTGTTCCCATTTGATGTGTCTTTTGAACATTAACTGGAACCCCTGGCCTGTATCTACATGATTTCATACATTGTGCTGCTGCCACGTGATTTGTCGATTAGATATGCAGGTGTACAGGTATTCCTAATAATTTGCTTAGTGAGTGTATATTATTTCATTTTTCATTTATGTTTGCATAATTGTTGTTTGATGGCTTTAAAGATTTGAACCCTTCTTTTTAGAACAGTTCAGTTTTATATGTCAGCATAATTCTGAATAATTTAGTTTCTTCAAGAGTTGGTATGCAGCACTGGTAGTAGGTCAGTAATAGGACCTGGAATCCTGTATAGAATGAAACTGCACTAGAGGACAATTCAGAGTAACCCTTACACTTGACGTTGAGCTGTTTAGAATGCAGGAGGAAATGGAATACCTGCAGCTTACAGACAGCTTACAAACAACACATGGACAAGTGACCAGGAGGAAAATTGAACCCAGGGCCCTGAAGCCAAGTGGAATTACTGTTGTCCACTGTGCTGCTTAAACAAATTACTGTTGAATTGTGTTTTAACAGTTCCTTTATCGTTTCATCCATTTATTTTCAAACCCAAGTAATCCAGTTTGGGGCCACAGGGTCCACAGCCTAACCTGACACTACTTGGTACAAAGTAGGAACCAACCCTGGATAGTGCACAGCAGGGAACAGTCATACACAGATCTACACTGATTTGCACTGGAGCCAATTTAGAGTCACCAAATTACCAAAGTGGTAGCCTGAGATGGAAAACTATGTAGATGAAGAGATAACCCATAGAGTGCAGTGTGGATGGAACAACTGGAAGATGTGTGATCATAGAATTAAGGTGAAGGTTAAAGGTATGATTTATAAGACAGTGGTAAGACCAGCAAAGATTTATGGAGCTAAGACATGGGCTTTAAATGGAAGAAGTTAGATGTTGCAGAAAGGAGAATGTTGAGATGGATGTGTGGTAAGACCAGCAAAAATGTGCTGTAAATGGAAGAAGTTACATGTTGCAGAAAGGAGAATGTTGCGACGGATGTGTGGAGTTACAAACAATGACAGAATAAGACATGAGACAATCAGAGGTACAGCAATCTAACAAAGTACTGGAAAGTAGGTTAAAATGGTATTGAAATATGATGAGGAGACACAATAAATGTGTGGGCAAAAGAGTGATGTGAATAGAAGTATGGGGAAGAGAAAGTAAAAGTGGACAAAGCAGTGATGGATGGATAAAGTAAAAGAAGATCTGAAGAAAAAGGGCTTGACTGAGGAGCAGAACTAAGCTGTAAGGAAAAGGCTGATCAAGCACATTGACCCCAAAAAGAATTGGGAAAAGAAGAAGAAATTATCAAACATGCAAATTCTTGTGATTTTTGTGAGGAGAAACCTGGAGAAAAACCCATGTAGAGACATGAAAAACATGCAATGTGCGCACAGACACAGGCAGGCACAGACAGTGTGAGGCAGCACCACTAACCTCTGCACTTCCATGCTGCCCACTCTTTCTTTACCTACTTCTCAAAGTTGGGTATTCCAATTCAATGGGGCTTAACTTATCTCAGCAGTCTTAGGAGACAGGCAGGATTCAACTCTGGATGGAGTACCGGCCTATCACGGGGCCTGCTCTTGAACAAAGCTGCACCCATAGAGTGACAATGTATATGTCAAATGGAAATCAAAACTCTTTAACTAAACCTCCTTTCCAAACCATATGCACTGGTGTTGATTAAGCAACCACATCATGAACAGGCAGCAAGACTCGATTAAAATTAATGTTGCTCAAAGTCAATGTGTAAATAAATCAGACTTTATTAACTGATGCAGATTTGCTTATTGTTAATGCCAAGTGTGTAAAGGCTGCTCTGGGAATCATTTTGTATGCTATCCAGCAACAGCAGCTGCAAAAATAAACATATCTGTGGACAATTCTACTAGCAGCCAAGCTGCAAACCTTTGACAGCATGCAGACCTTTCACAAATATTTCATAGGAAGGCTCCTTTTAGCACCCCGTACGATGACATAATACATACTCTGTTGCTTTAGTCTTACATGGGGATGTACAGAATGTACAAGTTAGAAAAGGACAAGCAGACAATTCAAGATGAGCTAAACGTATCATTCAGTAAACATAATTTGGAGAATCGACTTAAGAACCCAGATGTCCCATTTCTTTATCTGTGTTTCGATTTTTCTAAAAAAAGATAATGGTAGATGATGACTTTCTTATGTACAATTCTTTTCCTGTACAGTATTATCGCTAAACCTATTTAAACATACTGTATCTTGCCATTATCCAAGCTGATTATTCTTTATGGAATGTTTGAAATGGCCATGGATTTTTTTTTACATTGGACAGACAGTCAACAGTTTTGAGATTGTGAGGACAAACCAATGTCCAAATGTAGAGGAACATATACAATGTAGAGAATGGTATATGAGATGAACCTGCTATGCCACCTGTCTTTATGAAATAATCCGTTCATTTTCTAATCAGCTTATCCAGTTGAGTGCAATTGTTTTAAAAAAGGCACCAGAGTGGTTCTTCAGAGCACAGCCATAGGGGAACCATTTTTGAGTACCCATCCACATGAAGGTTCCAGAAAGAACCTTTATTTATTTAGACCCTTGACAGGCTCCATACAGCAAATAGCCATGACTAGATGGTAGCAGATTTGTGAAATACCAATGGGTCATGATTTTAGAAGGACTCTTGCTACATACAATGACACAGGCCAAGTTCAGGTTTTTCTTAATCTGTTAGTGTCCTGCTAGGTTGCCTACCATCATTAAAAATTTCAGGCATCTTCTACATATTAGGAAATTTTTCAAAATACAAAGAACCAACTTCATATGCAGAGAACCTTTCCCAGAAAGAAATGGTGCTTTGTCAAGAAATGGTTCAACAAGGAACCACACAACCCAGTAAAGAACCACAAAATACCCTTGAAGAACTGCTATTTTTAAGAGTGTTTGGTGAGGAGTAATGTACAAACTAATATACAAGTGTATAATACAGTGTGTATTTAATGGGGAATGCTCAATATTGCTCCAATACCCTTGGGTCTTTTAGAACTGATTATTTTAGGAGAGGCATTATACATTCTGCTGGCTATGGGAAAAAAAATGAACTAAAATTGGGCCTCATACACCAGGGTGAAATGAACTGGTGGTGCTCTAGGAGAGTGGTAGTCCAAGTGTTGCTAAAATATAAACTAACAGGGGAATACCTGGATCTGACAGTCACCTGAGTTATTCTGTGCTTCTAAATTCATTTTATGAATGACACTTCTTTGAAAAATACTAAGATTCAGAACCCGTGTTGTTGGATTTGGGTTTCAAAGTCACCAATTTCAGCCAGTGATCTATATTAACCCCTTAGCCAGGAAGATCAATTAGCAGCAGGCAGCCTGTCAGTACTGATGCATGACTGGAGTAAAAGGACTGCCTTGACCAGGTCTCTCTTGGCTGACATCAAAATAAGCTTTTACAAGAAAGATCTGCATAATGACCAAAATCAGCCAGACTGGAGAGACTGATGTTGAAGAAATGCTGCATGTAGGAGAGACAGAAGGAGAGACAGGGAATTGAGCAACCACAACAAGCAAACAAGAGTGGAGTGGAAAGTTATGGAATTTGGCTTTGCAAGTTCAAGAACAAGAGACAGAAGGGGTTGACTCTGTGTACAAGGATTCATTTTTTTGTATTGGTGAAATAGCTGAACAGCAGTCCAGTTGTTGACATCCATAAGAAACTTAGGCAGTGTGCCCTGTGGTAGTAGTTTTAGACTTATTTCTCATGAATCTAAGGTGAAGAGAATTCAAGATCAGCTAAATGTATCATTCAGTAATCATAATTTGGACAATCCACTTAAGAACCCACATGTCTCATTTCATTAGCCGTGTTTCAATTTTTCTAAAAAAGACAATGGTAGATGTTAACTTTCATATGTTCAACTCTTTTCCTGTACAGTATTATCTGTATCATATTGATTTAGTGGTGCTGACAGCTAGCAGCCTCAGTTGTTACAAATAAATGCTTAAGTAAGGACATAATGGACTAATGTATCAGAGCAATTTAAAAGACACTTTGCACTTATGACTTTCAGCTTGCACAGCACTTGACTCACACTTGGCGAGTAACACTTTACACCACTTCTGTAGGAAAGCACACTATAGAGAGGACATGTAGCATTAGCCAAGCACGCCTCTAGTTTTACCATTAAGATCTTTTCTGTCATAGCATCCATTTGGCCCAGCATCAGTTCAATAATACAGGTGGCCATTCTGTTCAGGTCATTTTGGCATCTATTATCCTTTGATCAGGAGTTACACACCCATTTGACCACAGTTAAATACACCGACAATTATTGAAGGCTTATCACACATATTAGACTACCCTATATATACTGCAGAATGGCCAGAAGAGTATTGTTGGCCAGATTGTATAGGTCTTTAGAACTGTGATTATGTGAGATTTGCCTATGATTTTGCATTATAACTGACCATCGACCCTAACCCCCAGTGATTTGCTTTCTTCAGGGATGTTGCTGACTGGACCTTTTGTTTTCTTCTCATCAGTTCGCAAATGCTCAAAGACAATATGAATGGAAATGTATTGTAGGGATTCTCACACATCAATCAGTTTGAAATTTCTTCGTTTAAACAAAACTGTGTATTTTTATGTAACTTTTAAAGTTTTCAGTTGCATTTTACCTGTAAACTTGTTGTAATTCTCTAAGATTGCACTCAGTGAACAGGGCTATACAGAAATAAATCATAATTGAAACTGAATATGAATCTCCTCATACAGATTTTCCAGTTCTGACCATTTTTGTGTAGCACATCTATGTTACCAGTCCAGTCCAGTCTATTGAGATAGTCCTGTGGGTATCTGTCACACTGAACCACCACTTCCTCCTTCATAATGACGACTGATCTCAGAGGTTCAATAGCACACCAGAAGTTCTTCACCGTCAGTACAACTCTCCTTCATAGCCGAGTCAGCCGACACTGGAGGAATTGCCTGAGAACTTCTGCACACAGCATTAAATGAGTCACATTTAAAACAGAACATTGAAACAAAATTTGACATGTCGCAGTCCACATGGGCATGGCTAGCTGAAATCAGAATTGGTTTTGAAGTATCCAGGTGCCCCATAGCTGTCACACTGAAGAAAACATTGCATTTATATCTTTCTGATTCGGTACGGCTGGCAAGTCAGTTTGGCTTTGCAAGTTCAACAACAAGAGACAGAAGAAGCTGACACTATCTACAAGGATTATATTTTTTGTGCTGGTGAAATAGCTTCAATGCAATGCAGTCATAAATTCGTCAGATAAACAATGACATTCTGTTGAACTTTTTTACGTTTCTCTAAATAATATATTTTCAATCTGCAATAAGGAAACCTCAAGTACGCGGATATGTGTTACTTTCTTAATTGACCAACAAAGTGTAGCTTTCACCATTTGATTCTTAAGAAGAGAAATCTCACTTAAGAAAAATAGTCCTGCCTCACGTTACGAAAAGAAAAATCTCCTGACCAAAAAAAAAAAACTCTTCATAATCGGTATATTGGGGGGAGTCCAATTGTTTGAAGACCAGCCAGAAAATACAGGATGGAGTTTAGCCATGCTGTAATGGTCATTGTCACACAAATACGTACTACTAATTCCATTAATCATAAGACGGCGCTTGTCTGCATTTGGAGAAATACAAAAGGCTACGGGTTAGAAGTTCATTCCACTTGAATCATTCAGCAAAGAAACAGGCAGAGAATGCATTTGAGAAAAAGAGTATTGTTTCTTAACCCCAAAGCATAAAATCACTTTTGGAGAGTCCTGGGCCAATGACTCCAGCTGAGTAACTAAACTACACATTAATTTTAAACAACGACTGACCAAATATGATTACTATTCTGGGCATAACGACCCAAAAAAATCACATAATTATTAAGAAAAGTAAAAGGAAATATATTTAAAAAATGACAATGGAAACTGTCATCATTTTGATCTAGCTCTTATAACAATACAACTGAGCAACAATACAAGTGACCCCAGGTGCTACAAGATTTGAACGTGGAGCTAGGAACTGCCTGTTGTAAGTGTTTAGTATTTGCATAATGTTTATACAGTCATGTAGGACAAAATAAATGGTCATCAGCAATCACAAGCTCTTCATAAGGACATCTCAGGAGACCTTCTAAGGTGTCTGGATAAACTCCTGGCCAGATATGGTAGCACTAAGTAAATAAAAGTATGACAGAATATAACTTACTCATGCAACATACAGACTTCACACGGGGAACAGCCAGGTGTGATGCCCTGAGGCAACTGTGCCACAGATAAATAGATAAATGTAATATAATAAGACAGGCAAGCTTGAAAAGAGAGCAGTGGCTATATAAGGCCATATCCATAAAGAAGAGGAAAGCAATCAGTATATTTGAATCATTTCATTAGCTCGTAGATAGGCTTTCAATAGGGTATCCAGATCATTTTTAAAACTGGTTAAGATTTCCACTTCCACCACACTACTCAGTTCTTTGTTGTAGATTTCCATTACCCTTTGCCTAAATTGAATTTCAAATGCTTTTCTCTTTTATATTTATGGGGTTCCTTCAAGTAAGAGAAGAGCAAAATCTGAGTGATAATTACAACATTGGAACATTAGAGAAATTTAAATAAGAACAGGCCTTTCAGCCCAATAAAGCTTGCTGTTCCTATCTACTTAATTCTTCTAAAATAACACAAGTCTAACTTTGAAAGTCCCTAAAATCTTATTGTTCACCACACTGCTTGGTAAGTTATTTCATGTTTATGGCTCTCTGTGTAAAGAAGAACTTCATTTAACCTTAACTAGTTTCCAACCTTGTCCCTGTGTTTTAAAGTAACAGTCTCAATCAATTGTAGTAATACCCTTCAAAATTTTAAATCAATTCAGTTCAATCATGTCACCTCTTAATCACAGTACTCCATATGAGGTATCACCAGTGCGTCATAAAACTTGAAGATAACCCCCATGGACATGTACTCCAAACATCATGGCGCTATATAGCATGACATTCTGTTGGCTTTCTTAACTCCACTATGACTCCTAAATCTTTCTCATAAGGTGTACTTTCGATTTTCAGACCTCCCATTGTGTATTCAAGCCTCACATTTTTACTTCATATGTGTAATACTTTACATTTCCCTACATTAGATTTATTTTACTACTAAAATACAGAACGAATCTCTTTGCGTCATCTTTCATCTTATCTGCGATATTCCTCTCTAACCACTTTTAAGCCTCCCTTAAATATCCTTCTTAATGGTTGTCCTCATGTTCTCATACACACTATGATTCACATTAAAGTTATTAATCTTATACGCCTTATACAGCTGTTTTTTCCTTTGCATCTTCTTTTTTTAACTCTTTATTAACCCACTGTGTATTTTTTTTTATTTTCTACTAATTCCAATTTGCCACATCTGCTCAAAATTTGTGCTACCAAAGTTAAACTTAACAGTTTTAGTCTTAGCATCCACACTGTTCCAGAACACTGAGAACTGTATTATAATATGGTCACTTGACTCTAGTGGTTCAATCACCTCTACACCATCAATTCTATCCTAATTATTACAAAATACTAAATCTAGACAGGCTTCATCCGGCGTTAATGCTTTAACATACAGTGTTAAAAACAATCACTGATTACGTCTAAAAACCCCTGCTCTTGTTCTCCGTTATTTGCAATCCCAGTTAATATTCATGTAGTTAAACAGAAAACTACAAATACATTGAATGTTTCTCAGTATGGGCAGTATGAGAGTAACTTCAATACACAACTTTACAGTATTAAGTTTTAATAAGATTGTTTAATTTCCCAAATTCAAAATAAAAAAAACGAACTAACGGTGGATACCTAGAGATTGAACTCAGAGATATAATAATGTTTTTTATCAGACCGTGTAACAATAAGATGGAAACTTGCCAATTTGTTTAATAATCAAGACACAATTTAACTTGTTGTGGTTAGGGACAGGCTCTATAAATTATAACTCAACTTTTGCTGTGTTTCTGGCAGAAAACAAAGCAATCCTAGTTCATTTACATTATTAAAAGAAACTTTTGAATAGATGCCACCAATTAAAGAAATTAACATTTAGATGTAGAGAACCTAACAGATCTCCTCGGTGGATGAGTATAATGGTAGAATTTACTGAAATAAAGTCAGCTTTGTAGCCTACACCAGAAACAACTGAAGGGGTTATTAAAAGTAGCACACTGCTAGACATGATTATTGGTAATATTTGTATAAATAAACCAAAAAAATTTTTTTTTTACCATTTTAACTGTCGAGATCAAATAAAGGGTTAGGTAGAGCACACTGAGAAAAGCCACTCATCCTCAAACATGGTTAATCCAATTAAAGAATGTTGCCAGGCATAGTTGTTAGAAAGGGAAGTTTAACGCCTAATTAATCTATTTTTAAAACCATTGCGCAGGACAAAAAAGCCTATAAAGAAACTATTTAACAACTTTGCTCTGTAGGCTGTAACTTTTGGTGAACCACATATGACAGACCACAATGGTTCTCATATCAGCCAATCAGAAAAACACTTTCAAAATACAACTGCCTAGATAGATAGATAGATAGATAGATAGATAGATAGATAGATAGATAGATAGATAGATAGATAGATAGATAGATAGATAGATAGATAGATAGATAGATAGATAGATAGATAGATAGATAGATAGATAGATAGATAGATAGATAGATAGATAGATAGATACTTTATTAATCCCAAGGGGAAATTCACATACTCCAGCAGCAGCATACTGATACAAAAAACAATATTAAATTAAAGATTGATAACAATGCAGGCAAAAACAGACAATAACTTTCTATAATGTTAACATTTAACCACCCCCCCCCCTAAGGGTGGAATTGAAGAGTCGCATAGTTTGGGGGAGGAATGGTCTTCTCAGTCTGTCAGTGAAGCAGGACAGTGACAGCAGTCTGTCGCTGAAGCTGCTCTTCTGTCTGGAGATGACACTGTTTAGTGGATGCAGTGGATTCTCCATAATTGATAGGAGCCTGCTAAGCGCCCGTCGCTCTACCACAGATGTCAAACTGTCCAGCTCCATGCCAACAATAGAGCCTGCCTTCCTCCCCTGTTTGTCCAGGAGTGAGGCGTCCTTCATCTTAATGCTGCCTCCCCAGCACTCTACCGCGTAGAAGAGGGCACTCGCCACAACCGTCTGATAGAACATCTGCAGCATCTTACTGCAGATGTTGAAGGACGCCAGCCTTCTAAGGAAGTATAACCGGCTCTGTCCTTTCTTACACAGAGCATCAGTATTGGCAGTCCAGTCTAATTTATCATCCAGCTGCACTCCCAGGTATTTATAGGTCTGCACCATCTGCACACAGTCACCTCTGATGATCATGAGGTCCATGAGGGGTCTGGGACTCCTAAAATCCACCACCAGCTCCTTGGTTTTGCTGGTGTTCAGTTGTAGGTGGTTTGAGTCGCACCATTTAACAAAGTCCTTGATTAGGTCCCTATACTCCTCCTCCAGCCCATTCCTGATGCAGCCCACGATAGCAGTGTCGTCAGCGAACTTTTGCACGTGGCAGGACTCCGACTTGTATTGGAAGTCCGATGTATATAGGCTGAACAGGACCGGAGAAAGTACAGTCCCCTGTGGTGCTCCTGTGTTGCTGACCACAATGTCAGACGTGCAGTTCCCAAGACGCACATACTGAGGTCTGTCTTTAAGATAGTCCACGATCCATGCCACCAGGTATGAATCTACTCCAATCTCTATCAGCTTGTCCCTAAGGAGCAGAGGTTGGATTGTGTTGAAGGCGCTAGAGAAGTCTAGAAACATAATTCTTACAGCACCACTGCCTCTGTCCAAGTGGGAGAAGGATCGGTGTAGCATATAGATGATGGCATCCTCCGCTCCCTCCTTCTCCTAATATGGAAACTGCAGAGGGTCAAGGGCGTGTTGAACCTGTGGCCTCAGGTGGTGAAGCAGCAGCCTCTCTATGGTCTTCATCACATGTGACGTCAGAGCAACAGGCCGGAAGTCATTCAGCTCACTAGGACGTGATACCTTTGGGACTGGGGTGATGCAAGATGTTTTCCAAAGCCTTGGTACTCTCCCCTGTTCCAGGCTCATTTTCAGTTTCGTCTCTTTGTGAAAATTAAGTACCAATTGCTCAATCAGAGGAGTTACGTTCAAGGAAGTTTGGAGCTTGTGGGGTTTGTGATTGGTTTGGTTGGCAATTTGTTTTTCTTGAAATGAACTAACCAACATTGGGTTATATTTTGCAGGATTGGGTGGGACTTTGACTGTGAAAGGGGATTAGCCACAAGGTGACAACCAAACCTTGGTCATCAATTCATAATATGACATTCACATATCATACATACACACAGTGGGGTAAGTCACTAATTAATCTGACAGGCACATCTTTGGGAGTGGGAGGAAGAAATGCAGGAGAACATGCAAAATCTACACACACAGTGCTCAGTGGAGGGCTGTAACCCAGTCATGTGGAAATGTGAGGCAGTCACACCATAATGCCACCCAGAATACAGAATAGTAAGAAGACAATAATGTATACAACAAAACTACACAAAAAATAAGAATAATCCCAATCAAGGTAACAGATTGTTGGAGATTATTCTAGAAGCATCAGGCACAAGATAGAAATCAACTCCACTGTACAAAAAGCTTTGGAATAATGTCCCAGAAGTGTATTTTGAAGACATGATAAGCTGGATACTAACTGATACTTTAACATTTGTTCTTCAACAAGAACATGACAAGACTGATGGAAGCTGACCAGGGTTACATTTAACACTTGAATTAGAAAGTTAATAAATAGGAACTGAAAAGCTCTGTCCAACTGATTGATCTGTTCACTTTCCAAAATTTTGTTAAGTTCTTAGGCAGCTTTGTGCTCAAAAGTTAATCATTTGAAAGTTTCACTCTTCTTTGGCAAATTAGTCTTTTGCAAGAGAAGCCCACTCTTACCTTTTTTTTTCTTCATGATTATTGCTTTTGTTCTGTTTTCTGTTATCTCTCATATCAGGTTTCAGTCCTGCTTATAAGTCTTTTGAGTTGTTCTTCTCATAGCCAGTCAGTTTCAGCAACTTAAGTGATGACATCTGATGACTGTTCCAGGCAGAACAGTATGCTACAAACACCAGAAAACTTCAAATCGAAACAGTCTAGTTTGAACAATGCTTAATGACTTTGACGATTTGTAGATTTCCCTGTAAATATTTGTTGAGCTTTATGCCTCATGGATTAAAACCTGAATATAATATTATAACCATCCATCTATTAAACCAAATATCATCTTAACCCGCTCACTCCATTCCTGGAATGTATTGAGCTGGAGCCTATCCTATAAGCACCAATGCCAAGGAACAGATCAACTTTAAATGAGATTCCAGTGCATAGCAATCTATAATAATCCAAACATCTACAGTTACACATATCAAGGTAACTTAATGCTGCCACAACTTCACTTCAACTTTTTTGTTTGGATGTGGGAGAATGCTACTGAAGATTAAAAAAAAACATTTTCATTAATGGAATTCCAAAACAGTTACTGTGTTACAATATGAACTGTTAACATCTCTGCTGCCAAGCTGCAGTCAGGTCAGGTCAGGTCAGGTTGGGGAGCTTGCACTGATACAGCGTGTTGCCGCACCCACCACATGAGGAAACAGCTCGGGATCCCAGATGGCAACCACCCAGGCAGACCCAGTCTACTCCCACTCTCCGGAAATGATCATCTATCAACCGCAGCCAGGTGTTACGTGGGTGTCCCCTTGGCCTAGTCCAGCGACTTGGGTCCTCAACAATGACGATCCTGTGAGCTGAATCACCCTCTGGGAATCATGTCACACGGCCGTAATGCCATATCTGATACTCCCTCACAATACAGATAATGCTCTTCATTCGGGTCTCTGTGAATAACCACTCATTGGACACAAAGTCATACCAACGATACCCAAAGATTCTCCAAAGAGACACAGTACCAAAAGAGTCCAGTCTTTGTCTCAGGTCACTGCATACAATCCATGTCTAACAATCATACAGCAAAACAGGGAGAACCAGAACTGTAAAGACTTAGACCTTCGTCCTTTTGCAAAGATGCTGCCCTAGAGCTAAATGTACTTCCCAGTACAGTGCATCACTGTACATTTTGTGATTTATTTTTGCCATTTACAATATGTTTAGCATATTCAAAAATTTTAATCTGGTTGGACAAAGATGCAAGTAACATCTATCTATCTATCATGTATTTAAATGGGATACAAACAGACCTTTTTAGTGTCTTTCAAATCCAAATCAGGAAGACACTAAAAAGTAAAAGTAATCAAGTGCTTAACAGCTGGTTTGACAACATTATCATGAAGTTAATTTTTATTAAATTGTTATTTTAATAAACCTGGGAATGCAGGCAACTCATCATTTTCAGAAAGACAAAATGTCAATATTTCCCCTACAATAGTCCCTCACATTGATAACAGTAGAAGTTCTGTTGGTCACAGCATGGACACTCTCTTTTGTACAGTTTTTTGAGTTCATCTTAACTGAAAAGATATTTTCAAAATGTCAAGATGTCATTTTAGATTAAAGTTAATTACTGTTACAGCAAATGACGTCCTTTCAGCTCTCATTGTAAAGTCCATGGAGGCCATGACTTCAAGCTGTTAGTGACATTTACAATAACACACTTACAGCAAATATATTCAATCTACTGCAACATGATAATTTACAGTACAAAAACTGTCTTTTAACTTATATTACTTGTATACGTTGAAAATGTATTGTGCAGTCATCACTATGCTTTGTTAAATGATTCAAGTTATTCTGGCATATGTCATGAAATAATGTTGTGGCTTCTCTGGATCCTCTACGTTTTATTTTTGGATGCTTTTTAAATTGTACTTATGGGTGTTTGTTTACTTTTATTTTATCATCATTACTATCACTATCATTACTATCATTTTATTATCATTATTATGATGAGAGTCATTGCCCATTTTTGGTCACAAGACATTGAAGTTTACCTGATAAATTCTCTTCCTGTATAAGATGGCGGTACATCTGTTGGTTTTGTATTGCTGGATCAAAGATTAACAAAATGTACTCATTTCACTTGGGTGGTAAGAGGAAAGAAACCTAAGCCAGTGAAGAACACTTCTGGCTGGAACTTTCTTTCTGAATGTGCCTCCCATTTTGGTTTTGTTGCATTAATTTCTCTGATTTCCAGGGTTATGAACTCCTGCTCAGCTTCATAACGACTTTGCTTTTAATGTTTATCATTCCCTGATATCACCAACTAATACAACTAAAAAGTCTTCAATAAAAAAGGAATGCCTTCTTTAAAATTCTCTGCATCCTTTCACATTTTTGGAAGAAGCTCTAACAATCTAACAATCAAGGACCTCATGTTGTCCTTCTATCACAGTATGATCCAGTCCGTGATCACTTTCAGTTTCATTGCCTGGTTTAATAGTCTGACAAACCAAAACTCAAAAAAGCTCCAGCAGATTACGAAGTATGCAGCTAAAGTTATTGGGGTTGATGTAGATGATTTGACTAGTGTGTGTCAGAGGGCAATGCTAAAGAAACTGGAAATCATCTCAACTGATGACAGACATCCATTACATGTAGAACTAAACTTCAGTAAATCAGGAAGGATAGTTGCTTTGAAAACCCACACAAATCGCTCCAGAAACTCCTTTCTTCCTAGTGCCATACGACTTTTCAATAAGAAATATCGGAGATAAGGTTTTTATATATATCCTGTAACCTTTTTTTTTTTTTTTGGTATAAATATGTTTTATCTAACTGCCTTACCTTAACCTTTCTTATTTCTATTTGTCTGTTTTATTTCATTCTGTCTGTTACCTGTTATTAGATGCAACTGAGAAGACAAATTTCATGTTTTCCTGTGTAAACATGACTAAATAAAGAAACCTAACCTAACCTAACCTAATCTCTTCCTTCCACATTCCAAAATGTATATACTGTAATTAACACATTGGTGTCAGTATTCTATTTTAATAATTCCTTTCATAATTTTAAAAACTTACAATCGCGTCACCTCTTAGCCACTATTTGCTTATGCTGAAAACACGGGGGGGGTGGCACGGTGACTCAGTGATAGCGCTGCTGCCTCGCAGTAAGGAGATCTGGGTTCGCTTCCCGGGTCCTCCCTGCATGGAGTTTGCATGTTCTCCCAGTGTCTTCCTGGGTTTCCTCCCACAGTTTAAAGACATGCAGGTTAGGTGCATTGGCATCCTAAATGGTCCCTAGTGTGTGCTTAGTGTGTGTGTGTGTGTGTGTGCATGTGCCCTGTGGTGGGCTGGCGCCCTGCCCTGGGTTTGTTCCTGCCTTGCGCCCTGTGCTGGCTGGGATTGGCTCCAGCAGACCCCCGTGACCCTGTGTTAGGATATAGCGGGTGAGATAGGCCTGGCTGGGACACCCTGCTGCATATGTTCCGGGGGAGCAGCCATGGGTTCCTCAGTACCTCCCCCGGGACGCTTGGTGGCAGCCTCCCTGGGTGACGATGGTGCCTCAGTTTCCCGCAGGGCTCCATGGGAGATGGAGTTCTCCACAACCCTGTGGGGATCTGGGGTGGCCACCAGGTGGTGCTGCATGGATTCCGGAGTCAACCTGAACACCTCTACAGCCTTCCCGGACGTGCAATTAGCAACAGGTGATCAAGCACCTGGAGTACTTCTGGGTGGGCTATAAAAATGGTCAGCATCCACCACTTGGCAGCCAGAATCAGGAGGAAGAGGATGAGGTTGCCTGGGAGGAGTTGTGGTTTGAGAAGAAAGTGTTGTGTTTCGAGTGCTTTTTGGGATTGTGTATTGCCTGTGGTGTTCACAGGGAAGACATGCCCCGCAGGTGAAGAAAAATAAAGCCTGTGTCTTTTTACACATGCCTCAGTGTGAATCTGTGCCGGGTCGGGCGCTATATAACGTCTAATTCACACGGGTTAGATAATGGATGGATGGATGGATGAAAACACGGGGACACAGTTGGAAGCTTTTTAAGGGTAAATTTCACACAAACGCTACTAAGAACCATAGACACTTGGAACAAGTTACCAGGCAGTGTGGTAGAGAGTAGGACCTTCAAACCTCAACGATGTTATTTTGGAGAAATTACATGGCTAGTATCATGGAGCTTTCTTGAGTCAAAGACCTGTTCTTGTCAATTATTTTCGAATGCTTTGATGCATTTCTGACTTTGACTGATGACTGAGTGAAAGTGGATCTGGCATCCTGACCAAGGCTGACTGCTATAGTTCAACCAATGTTGAAGGCTCCAACTTCAAATGACCCTAACATCTATAATGGGCAGACCAAAGGAAAGAATGAACTCCTCATTTAGATAAGGGTATTTCATAAACAAAGTTACAAAACAGTGTAAAAAGTTTTTTACCCCCGCTTAGCTTCAGTAATTTATTGATGTCGGTGTGCATTAGTTTTGGACTTCTTCAGTTATGGTTTTTAGAATGACACCATATTCATTCATGTTCTGAACCTGTTTTATCTACCGAAGAGACACGGTTAGCCAGAACCTTTCATGGCTCAGTTGACGATACAAGGCAGGAATCAAGTCTGGATGGGACACTAGTTCACTGTGGGCACACTGATGCATACAATCATACATGACCTGTTTAGAGTCACTGAATAACCTGATGCACAAATCTTCCTGGTTTTGGAAGAAACCTCTGAACCCTTGATTGTGTACCTTAGTGCTTTGAGCTGGGAGGCATAGGTGCTACTCACTTTGACACCATATTGCTCATTTTTCAGTTACGCCAGCAACCAAACTTGACATTTCACAGATATGACTATTTCTTACTTTCTGTGATGTTTGTTGTCACCCATGAATGCTCTTTGCTGGCAGATTAA
Organism: Erpetoichthys calabaricus; assembly: GCF_900747795.2. Classification (NCBI taxonomy): domain Eukaryota; kingdom Metazoa; phylum Chordata; class Cladistia; order Polypteriformes; family Polypteridae; genus Erpetoichthys; species Erpetoichthys calabaricus. Next base: position 279,938,178 of record NC_041397.2, on the reverse strand, counting down.
GATGTCTGACTGAAGCTTGTTACCAGATAAGACTAGATTTGTTTATTTACAGAAGGCCAGCTCTTAATGTTTCAGATTCCAGTGAAAGAAACTACACATGAAAAGAGAGAGAGAGAGAGAAGTGCCTGAAAGACCCGTATCAGAAATCGGTATTGTTGACCACAGCCTCATGATAGCTCTCTTTAGAAGCTACGAGGATGGTGCAGCCAGGAGTTTTGCATCTCATAACCACTTTTAGACAAAAGCATTTGTGTGGGGACCAACTTTTTTTCTTTACTCTTTTTTGTTTGGTTGTTCCCCAAGAGTGACATATTCTGCATTACTAAACAGCCACAGCCATGAGGGTCTTTCTCTTGGATTTCACGCCATAATAAAATGCAGCAGTTGTTACTCTGGGGGAAACCTGAAAGGCTTTTTTGTGAACCCAATTTGACGGTCAGGTTAAGCAGTGGGTTCTGGCAGCAGGCATCTGTGCTTCTTCTCAGAGTAATGGCACCAAAAAGAAAGGGAAGCCGCCTCGGAGCAAACTTCCCAGGAGGACACAATTATCCACTGCCACTCGAGCAGAGAATCTGGAAACTGTAAAAGTCGGTCTTTTTTCCCCCCACTTTTTTTCTTTACTTAATCTGAATGGCTCAGCAAGAGAAAAAGTTAAAACTTTCTTGTACTGTACAAAATATTACAAAGATTTATCAACTTTGGCTAAAGGTATGTAACATGTGAAAACTATTCTTTTTAGCAAAATGCACATGTTGTAAAGTTAGAAGCATTAACTCATTATGTGCAAAAATACTGTGACTTGTGAATGTTCAGTTACATAGCGATGATCGATGCTTATCCTGGATGAGATGAGAAGCTGCGAACATCATGGAAATGGTGCCAGAAAACTGACATGTACTACAAAATAAGAGATACTGCTTCACAGGTGTCAAAAAATCACTTCCGCAGAGGTCAGTACCGCCACATAATACAAATACTGTAATGTGTTGTGGTTAATATAGCCAGGAAATAACAGATATGAAACATTTACTTATCATTCTGCTGCTTTTACATCTCAGTGGTCCAACTTTTTCCATAATTCTTCGGCTGAAGCCCAGCAGACAAAGTAAATTATTTAGGGTAACCTGCAGGTTCTGAACTTGCAATATTTTACCTTAGCCACCAAGGGGAGACACCACCTCTACTTGAGAAGGAATGGACCTTCTTTCTGGAATTCAATGAGGAAACTGACGTGTCATAAATGGGCTTATTTAGAGTGTGTAAGAGTGCAGGAGCCACACTACCAATTCAACAGTGAGAATTCTTAGAAGACATATGTAATATAATAATGAAGCATCATAAAGGTGTTATGCAATGGCACCCTACAAATTCTTGAAGTTAGATGAATAGCGTATAGTGGTACACTGGTATAGTGTACATGAGAGGGTCCTACAATCATGCCAATCAATACCATACCATGACCAATGGTGTCACGGTAGACTACAGGCTTCCAAAACCCTGTACTGGGTAACAAGGATGAAAAAACAGACACATGGAAGACCATATTGGTAGGAGGAAGCCAGTAAACAGGAGTGAATACATGGGGCCAGGTATTGATGGTAGGATGGATTGCATGTTATTGTAGGAACCTACAGGAAACCTGCAATCAGGATGATTGGTGGCTTTAAATTCCTCTACCTTATGCCCAATGTGGACAAAGAACATTAGAAACATTGCGACAAGAACGGGCCATTCATCCCAAAAAGCTTGTCCATCCTATTCATCTAAATTGTCCAAAATAACATCAAGTCGAGATTTGAAGGACCTTAGAGTCCGGCTCACCACCAAGCTACTTGATTTATTCCATGAGCATTTTGGTTCTTTGCATGAAGAAAAACTGTTTGCTAAGATTAGCAGGGTTACTGGGCTGAATGTCAAAATTCATCATTGATTTTGGAATATTACTACAATTGAAACGGTGAATTGTACTGTTATGGTAGTAACAGGCATGGGGATAAAGTCTTATCTGCTACAATGCAAACTTGCTAAGTGAACGGGGAAAATGGCAAATTGGCCTAGTATAGTTCTGGGAGTGAGTATATTCCTTAATGGAAAAGCTGTGAACTAAAAACGAAAATATGGTTAACGCATCGAATTTGTATTGGAAACTGGACAAGTAGGTTGCTGCATATTAAGTATGTTTTTTTCACTTTTTACTGGTTGTAGCATGTCCAGGAATAGAAAAGAGTATTGAAAGCAGTGAAAAAACCCTCTTAAAGTAACCTGTCTCTAATGGTTGTGTGTGTTGTATGTGTGCGTGAGTGTGTGTGTGTGTACTATATGTGTGATGTTCCATCAAAGGCTGGGATTTTCTTTGTATCTGCTGTTGGGACACCTATGACAGGAAACCTGAGTTAGGCATAGTCATAAAATGCATAGATGAATGGAGATTAGATGCACCTAGTAATTTTAGAACAAGTACCAGAATTTGCTTCAGTGCTGGAAACAAAGGATGATTATCTGAGGATCTGTCAGTGTTCGTTTAAAGTGCTGATCTGCTGGCTTTTCTTTACTTCCTGCTAGATAATAATTTCTGTGTATACAGATTATTAGTATTAATATAAACTATAACAGTTCTGTTGGTGTGTCATCCTGGATATGTTCCCGCCTGGCACTTAATGCTGCCAAGAGATGTAATTTGGCATTCAAATGCTTGGTGCACTAATATTATAGATTATATTATATTGCTAATCATTATATTATCAAACTGTTTTAATTCAAGCATAGGGTCTAGTGGTGGGGCCCACTGCAGAAGGCGTGGGCACTAGGAAGGTACGAGGCCTGTCCAGCAAATAATTCCATTACAAGTACCATTCATACATAAACACACACACAGTAATGTAGAGTTGCCAATTAGCATGACCAGCATATTTTTTCTAATGTGGGAGGTAAACCTAAAATATTCAGAGCAAAAAATTGGAAGAATGTGCATTCCCCACTGATACTAGCTGGGGGACCCTGCTTAGCCCATATTATATTATATTATATTATATTATATTATATTATATTATATTATATTATATTATATTATATTATATTATATTATATTATATTATAATTCACTAAGCCGGGAGACAAGTAGCCACCCATGGAAAGCACGCTGGAAGGGGCGTGGATTCACTAAACCGCCGACAAGTAAGACGCCAATGGCGCACGCAGGAAGGAGCCACGCCCACCAACTCTTAGACCATTGGATACGACGAAAAAATCACAGAGCCACGCCCACCAACTCGGACGTGACGCCTCGGAAAACATGCCATCATTTCTGTTTGTCTGTGCCACAGTCCACTTGCAGCTCTGAGCCACGTTGACTTTTCATTAGTCAACCTCAGTGGAACCTTGGTTCACACAGAGGCAGCGCCAGAGAGAGACAGAGGCACACACAGGCAGCGTGAGAGAGAGAGCCGCGCACACACAGGCAGCGCCAGAGAGAGTCAGAGGCACACATATGCAGCGCGAGAGACAGAGCCGCGCACACACACACAGAGGCAACGCCAGAGAGAGACAGAGGCACACACACAGGCAGTGCGAGAGAGAGCCGCGTAATCCTTTAAAACTGAAGCTAAAACACAATGAAGGAAGCAGTCTTTAAAAACCAATAAGCCCTGTGCCTCTTTTTCACTTAGCGTCTCACCTGCTTCAGGCCCTGCAACAGTCGAGACGCTCTCTCTGCAGCTGACCTTCTCTGTTCCTGACTCCACTACTGTCAGTCGCCTGATTAAAAATGGCCTTTTGAAGGGGAGCTATGACCCGCTATACCACAGGAACACATTGCCTTCGAGCCTGCTCTCGCTCACCCTAACATACCAGCTTTCTCTCTCTCTCTTCACTCGCTCACACATTGTACAGGGGAGAAATGCCCGAAGCACGAGTCTACCCGGAAAACATTTCAGCCACACTTCCACGCCCCTCGCTACACTGTGAGTGCGATGATTATTTATTTAAAAATGGGCTTTTGAAGGGGAGCTGTGGACCCGCTATACCACAGGATCACCTGTGACATTGCCTTCACATTGTTTTCCTTTTATTTATGATCCTGTTGAGCAGATCAGACACCCAGGCAAACAACACTGAATAATCAATAGCTGCAACCACTTTGCCCGCCCCAACTCCTCACCTGAGTTGGTTTTGTCTGTGTTCAGTAGTGTTTCCCAAACTCGGTCCTGGTGAACCCCTGTAGATGCAGGGTTTTGTTCCAACCAGATTCCTAATCATTAATGCCGGTGAAACTCATCCAGGATAAGTCGGTTTTTCAAATGCAGCCGTGTAGCAGATTAGTCTAGCAGGATGTAATAATCCAAGATTAATGCGCGCCCTCGTGCTGAGTGAAAAGCCAATATATATTGAGTCTACAAAACATGATCAGCAAGTCTTTGATAGGCTGCAACAAAATGATGAAAGAACGGGCGCATTTTTTTCACACAAGCTATGTTAGTTAATTAGTTACTCGAAGGATTTCAAGATTTAATATACACAAGCGGTAACACTATAAAAGCGGCCCAAATCAGAAAAGACGGCTGGCAAAAAGTGGTTGACAAATTAAACGCATGTGCATTGTACTTACTGAAAGCAGCGTTACGGATTTTGCAAATGTTCATTTTTTTCCCTCTGCTTAAAAAGCATTAAAAAAGCAGCGTGATTATGCGGCGTATACTACGCCACGAGTTGGTATGCAGCGTGTAAAACAGTTTGTCGCGGATAATTTGCCTTTTACTTTAAGATGAAAACAATTTCCTGTTAGACTTGCCTTTGCGATGACAATTAATAAAGCACAGGGCCAAACTTTCAAAAACATGGCTAGCGGCTCATACGCTCGCACTGATTATGTCCCTGCCCTTTGTACGCCCCCCCTCGGTACTACCATGGTCGGATGACTTGGTGGATTATATATAGAAAAGCAGCCAAAACCGCAAACAACAATGAAAAGTCTACGTGACTCACACGTGCATATGGACTGTGCAAAGAGGAAAATGACTCAGGTGACGAGTTGGGGGTGGGCACATGAAATGTTACTTTTCTTGGTGATTTATTACATTTCTGATTTTTCAAATGTTAATTTTCTCCCTGTGCTTAAAAATCATTAAAAAAGCAGCCTGATTATGCGGCATATGGTACGCCGCGGGTTGGCTAGTTATATTATATTATCCATCCATCAACCCGCTGAATCCGAACACAGGGTCACGGGGGTCTGCTGGAGCCAATCCCAGCCAACACAGGGCACAAGGCAGGAACCAGTCCCGGGCAGGGTGCCAACCCACCGCAGGACACACACAAACACACCCACAGACCAAGCACACACTAGGGCCAATTTAGAATCGCCAATCCACCTAACCTGCATGTCTTTGGACTGTGGGAGGAAACCGGAGCGCCCGGAGGAAACCCATGCAGACACGGGGAGAACATGCAAACTCCACGCAGGGAGGACGCAGGAAGCGAACCCAGGTCCCCAGGTCTCCCAACTGCAAGGCAGCAGCGCTACCCACTGCGCCACCCTATATTATATTATATTATATTATATTATATTATATTATATTATATTATATTATATTATATTATATTATATTATATTACATTATTCTTTGTTTTACATATTTTCAATAATTGGATGAATGGATGGAAGGCAGGACATTTATTATTCATTATTATCATATAGCTGTTTTTAGATTCTACATAGAACTTCACTGAAACTTTTCACATGGCAATAATAATACTAATAAAAACAATAGTAATAGTAACTCATCAACACCTGAGTGGGACTTAACTTTTTGAATCCTCACCTGGTAAATTCCTGAGCTCCGGTAAATACTAGAATCACACATTTACGCACTGTTGTGACCGGAGGATTCAATCAGCAGAACATATACAAATAAATATACAAATAATAATAATAGGAGAAGATCATCTGTCAACCTGTCAAGCTTTTCAAGATAGCTACAGTGGATTCAGAAAGCATTTAGATAATTTCATTTTTTTGCATTTTGCTGTTGCAATCTTTTGCTAGATTTATATAAATTCACTCTAATACCCCAGAATGGCAAAGCCAAAAAAATAGGAATTTATAAATTTTCAACAAATGTATTAAAACAATAATCCAAACATCACACTTACCAGTAGTTCAGACCCTTTACTGGGACACTTGAAATTTAGCAGTTTCTGCACTTTGTCTGGGCATAATTAGGACAGACACTCACCACTCTATAGAAGTTCCCACAGTTGACAAAAAACAAAAAACAAGCCATGAGATGAAATCACCTGCAGAGCTTAAAGATAGGCTTGTATCAAAGCACATGTCTGGAGAAGGCTCCATAGTTCTTAAAAGTAAGAAGTTTGCAACACCCACAACTCTTCCTAGAGCTGGCCACCTGAGCAAACTGAGCAATCGTGGGAGAAGAGCCATAGTTTGAGAGGTGATCAAAAACCCAATGGTCACTCTGGATGAGCTACAGAGAACATGTATAAGGAAAAACAGAAACCAAAAGTAGCATCTTTTCTGGAGGAAACCAAGCACCACTCATCACCTGTGCAAAAGTATTCCAACTGTAAAGCATGGTGGTGCCAGAACCATGCTGTGGGGTAATTTTCCAGAAAACGGGAGTAGGAGACTAGGCAAGGTTGAAGAAAAGTTAAATGGAGCAAAGTCCGGAGTTATCTTTAATGAAAGCTTACTCCAGAGCACTCTGGATCTCAGACTGAGCTGAGGGTTTACTTTCCAACAGGACAATGACCCTAAGCAAAAAGCGAAGACAACACAGGAGTAACTTAAAGAAAACTCCAAGAATGTCCTTCAGCAGCACAGCCAGAGCCCTGACTTGAATCCAATCAAACATCTCTGAAGAGACCTGAAAATAACTGTCCACCAATGGTCACCACCAAATCCTCAAAATCCAGGTGTGCAAAGCTTGTCGTATCTTACCCACAAACATTCCAGGCTGTAATCCCTGCCAAAGCGGTTTCAGCTAAGTAAAGGGTCTAAAAACTTGTGTCAATGGGATATTTTACTTTGTTATTTTTAATACATTTGTAAAAAGTTATAAAATCCTGTTTTTGTTTTGTCATTCTGAGGTATTACTTGTGGCTTGATGTGTGGAAAAATGTATTTAAATGATTTTAACAAAAGGCTGCAACACAGCAAAATATGAAAAATTAAAGGGGCCTGAAAAATTTTCTGAATCCACTGCAATGGCTGCCTCATTCCAGTATTTCACTCAAATGTGTTTTAAAAGCTGTCAGGATCTCTTTAACAACATGTCTTGATCATTTGTCCCACAGTTTTTTTTTTTTTTTTTGGAAAGCACTTTCTTGTAATTTCCCCCAATGCCCTTGATTATGCAAGTGACCATCTTCTTCAAGTATTCAAATGGATCTCCATTAATGATGTCCTCAAGAATTGCGAACAATTTAATTAGGTCCCCACATTGTCCCCTTTCTTTTGGACTGAAGTGGTTCAATTCTCTTAGCCTGGCCAGATTAAATCAGGTCTTTTTTTCCCCCCCAAGGCTGCACTGCTTCCAGCTTGCCTTCTAAGATGGTATGGTATTAAACTGGTATTATATATTACATTTTTAAGAGAATAAGGTACAAATATGAGGCCTTGACATCATTCTCCCTGTCAAAGATAAGCCAGCTTTCTTTGTCTCGACAGATTCCTTTCATATGATCTGTAAAGTTTGCATTGTTCAGACTTACTAGTGAATGTAAAACTTCAACATTGCCTTCCCTGCATAAAAACTGTAGGCATGTTAGTACAAATGTACGTGGAGGCTTACAGAGTCTGGAAATGGTTAAAAAACGTGAAGCAATGAAAGGCTAAGTAAGGTATGGCTACTTATTAGATTGTTATGGCATTGAAGCAGCAGCTCGGGAGAATAAAAATGATCTCTAGAAAGTACGAAAGCAACATGAACAGAGAGGAAAAAATCTACAATAAATAAATTAACTGAAAGAAAGGTCAAGAAGCTGATGTAGGTTGGGTAGGCTGTCTAAATGTTTCCTGGGAGAGCTTGGAAGTGTAGAGGAAAAGCACCCAGCATTTGGACCCTGGTTTGATTTGTATGTGAGGAGCCTTCTGTGTGCTCACATGGATTATTATGGCATCACTGGTTTCTTCCCAAGGCCTGAAAATGTGAGGTTTGGCTGACTGCTACAACTAATTTGGATTACCTATGCGATAGTGGATATGAGGTTGTGAGCATGTCCTGTCTAATGGTGACACCAATTAGGAGAATTCAAAAACTAGATGAATGTACACTTTCACATTACATCAGTTTAACACCACCAGTTAATCTAACCACATTTGTTAGAGGCGAGAGAAAATAATTGAGAAACCTGAGAAAAACACATGCGGACACAGGGAGAAGAAGCAGCTCCACAGAGAGAATGCCTTGGCGGGGTTTTGGCCTCACATAATACAGTATGTGGACCAGGGCAGGCCATCAACACTCCACAGAGACATTGACCAGATTATGAGTGACAACTCCTGTGCCACCCTTTAATAAATCTGATAACATAAAATCAGTCGTGGGCTTTAATAAACTTTCAATTGAAAGACCAGTTTTTTCAAAGAGTGTATCACTATTCCGTCCACACAGAAAGCTTTGACAAACTGAAAATGGGTAGGAAACAAGTTATAAATATGGAGTTAAACAGGAATTTGTCTGTTCAGACCTTCCAAAAGAAGTGGCTTGACCCCTGTCTGTCGGTTTTCCCCTTAAGCTTTTCTTTCTTTCTTTCTTTCTTTCTTTCTTTCTTTCTTTCTTTCTTTCTTTCTTTCTTTCTTTCTTTCTTTCTTTCTTTCTTTGACCATTCTGTCCTGTCTCAACTCCTAGGCTTGCATGTTCTTGTTAAGGGTTGGCAACTAATACTCTACACTGTAGTCACTATATTGGGCAGGGGTCAAATTAGTATCCCTGCATGGCAACACTGCATTCTAACATGTCAGATGTTTAGACGTCCCTTCTTTATGTACTGCAATGTGTTGTGTATTTTTTTCTAACCACTCCTTTAGTAATCTGTGCTCCACAAATCTGTAGGTGGGGATCAACCTCTTTATCACAGACAAGGACCTTCAGAACCTTCAAATTCTTTGGCACATGAGACATTTGTTTAGTACTTCCATAATTTATTTGGCAATTGCAAGAGTTATTTACTCTCCTAAGCATTAAATCTACATCTTCTGTACTACTCCTCCGTTCTAATGTTGTAGGGTCTTGGGTATAAATCAGAGGTTAAATATTGGGAAACAATGTTGATAAATGTTCTCCTCTAGCCTTCTATATGTTACAGCAGTACCTCCCTAGGCCAGAACTTCCATGTTCCTTACCGCACTAGGTTCTTTTATTCTGAGCTTCTCTTGGCTTTCATAACATCTTCAATGACTGTACAGAACTGAAAAGCATTTCAGGTTATGTTTTATGTTATTTTCTTGTAATAAAGTTATCAATTGGGATTTATTAAAAATGGAGCAAACCTTAACAAAACTGATAACGTCATTTCTCAATGTCGTCTCCATCCTTCTCAATGCACTTGCAGTACCTGTCTGGAAATGCCTGGATTCCAGCAGAATAAAAGGTTTTGAATTGTCCTTGCAACCACTCATGCACCCGAGTTATTGCCGAACACTACATGCCGAGGGGTACTACAGTTGCTGGTGTAAGTTACTGTGACTTGCTAAAGACCAATGTGAAGCCTGCTATTCGATCCAAGTGGCAGGGACTGCTGTCTCATGGTGTCCTTTTGCTGCAAGACAATGCCCGCCTACCCACACACTGCTAAGAACACCAAGGCTTGACCGGAGAAACTGAAGTTTTAGATATTGCCACATCCTCCTTATTTGCAGATTTGGCACCGTCTTGATTTCCACCTTTTCAGACCACTAGAAAAACATCTGGGTGGTTGTTGATTTAAGACAGATGACAACGTGAAGAAAGCGGTGCATGAGTGGTGGCAAGGACAAGACAAATCCTTTTATTCTGCTGAAATCCAGGCACTTCCTGGCAGGTGGTGCAAGTGCATTGAGAAGAATGGAGACTCCACTGAGAAATAACATTCTCAGTTTTGTTAAGGTTCGTTCCATTTTCTAATAAATCCCATTTTCTAACTTTAGCTTGACTCCTCCTCGTAGAACCCCATGCTTTACTGACTTCAGATCTGATGAACAGCCTTGATAATAACAGTCATTTGTATATAGGATGTAATCTATACACATACACAAATTTATGCACAAATCTATCTATCCATCAAGTGAGCAGGGATCTGAGTCCAGGAACAAATGTGGAATAGTGGAGCTGAGCACAGTGCCATAATAAAGAAAATGTTTGTGTTAAAAAGACAAAGAAGAGGAAGAAGAAATATAAAGATATCCACCGGGTTTCTAGACATAAACATTGTTGACATCTTTCAGATTTAATTATAATTTTGAGTCCTAATTAGTAAGGATAAGTATCCCAGAAGAATTCCTTCAGAATTATTCCCTCTGGACAAGCGATTAAAACACCTCTCTTTGATCACAGGCTGTTGAAACATTACAATTTAAGGCTAAAATAGGAAGAGTGAAGCAATTGACAAAGGCCTTCATTATTATTAGTATTATAAAAAGGCTTGTCTAAAATTATGGAGAAATTTCCTTATCCTCAAGGCTCCACATAATGCCTTAACTGCCTCCTGTCAGAGCGCTGTGCCTCAAGTGTTGTCAGCATGAATGGCACTAATGGAGATGAAATACTCCACATTACAACTCCCACCTCATGCATTTGTTTTCCTAAGCATTGACCTATTGTCCAAATATTTAGCTTCCGCTCAGCCTTACCAGTTTAGACGAAGCACATCTAAGAAATGAAGCATCTGTTTTTGTTCAGCTAGACCTTTCTGTCACTTTTCAGAGCTCATCGTTACAGAAATGTTTATACAAGTCCAGATAAATGTGAGAAAGGAGATGTTAAATGAACACTGTATTGTGAAATAGATGACAGCACAGCTCGAACTGATGCTCAGCAGAGAAAAAAAGCCATAACTTCAGTATTACCGTCATCTTTAAAACATTAACTAATGACAGGGTGGTGTTACAGCAACTGTAATGAACGCTGTTCAAAGTGGAAATGGTTCTATGGCTAGAGCACTGATTCATTAATGAATTTAATGGAATGAAAAATTGGAACCACCTCTATAGTTTTAAGATTGTTATTTTAAAATTGTGCCACTATTTGCTTATATGCTCAGGTCTGTTTGCTCTTTTGATTAGAGGGAGTGAATCTCTGATTATGTTCTCTCGAACTATTTCCATTTACCTGTAATCTTCAGGCATTTCAGCTTTATCTTTATAATATTGTTTTCATTTACAAATGATTTTCCCCTTCCAAAGTCACTCATGCATATACCAGGCATATATAAACAACTAAATCTTTATATATTATTTAGTTTAGCATAAACTGACCATGACACATAAGGTATCGGCTGACTATCCATTTTGCAATTTTTTTCATCTGAGAAATGCACTGGAGCCAAAGGAAAAACCATTGGAAAAGGAAATGAGAATTTCAGATGTCTAAAAGCATGTTCTGCTTTTTTCTGGAGAAACTCTGAAGGGAAGACAGGAGCAAGTCTGAAGTTCCAAGGAGTTCACCTAAGCCAGTAAGCTTGCCTTCAGTATAAAACAGATTGTCCCTTCTGGCTGCATGATCCTGAAGGTATATAAAGGAGTGAAAGGCCATCTTAACACATGGGCACGCTGGGCAGTTGCCTGGGGGCCCCACGAGCATAGGGGCCCCATGCTAATCTATGTATGTTGTGACTTGCTGAGTGGTTATGTAGATAGGGTCCCCAGTGCACTGCATCGCCCAGGGGGGCTATAATGCTATTAAGACGCCACTGAGAGTGAAGGGCCTGTGTATTTGCAGTTCATAGACAAACGAAGGAACTTGGGCTAAGAAGTTGTCATAGGTGACTATTTATTACAACAAGAATAACAACAAGCTGCTAATGAAAACTAAGACTTTACACAGCCAGCTACGGACTGATAAATACGTTTATAACTTATATAAAACAGCCGCCACTCTGATAAATGGGAACAAATGGTGGCATCACCTCTTTGAGAATTTTAGGACTAGGCACTGTTTTGTTTCAAAAAGAAGGCCATTCTTTAAAATAATGAATACAGAATAATGATAGAAACTCTTATGAAAGTAGTAACACCATATTCTGTTAGCCAATGGATAAGAAGATCAAATTCTAGGGTTCTTAGTGTGTCCTGTTTCTATCAACTGACTGAAAATCATCAATACCTTATGCTTTTATATTTTTTTAAAGAAGTCGGTTTAATATGAATCAAAAAACAAAATTAACTGTGGAAATTAAGTTAAAAAGAAAAACTGGGGTAAGTTGAGTACACTAGGAACACTAGAGTCTAGTTCAAAGTAATAACTGCAGAAGAGCTTTATTTAGATACAGATTAATCACCGGATAATAACTGAACTTTAGAAAGAGTCCACAATCGAAAAGACTACATAACAGTTTAGTATGATAGATAAAACATGGAACATCAGACAGACAAGCCTTTTTTCTGTTTGTGAGGTCCAAAACACCTGCATCCCTTATTTCTTGTTGCTGTGTTATATGAATTGTAATTCTAGATGAGCATTTATTGGTTCTCAGGTCTCATGTACGCAGAGCCCACCCCAATGACTAAAGACAAAATCAAACCTCTTTCGTTATATCTGAGCAAGTCGTGGTTGATTTGCAGTGAGTCGCTGGGCCTCCAACTTATGTAAATGAAGGCTATGACTGAAAATTACTGGAAAGATTGTCAAAGGCGTCATGGCTGCTTAAGCAGGTCTGCTTGTGAGAGAAAATTTTCACTGATTAATTGTCAGATATGAGTTTATCTGCTTTGACAGACATTCATATTTGCAGTCTGACATTGGAGACATTTGATCTTCAGGACCAAAAACAGCAGGGTCAATCAGAAAGGAAGAAGCTCAAGTTAAGTGGAATATGGAAGTGAAGAAGAGAACTACTACCAAAAACTGTCTCATTTATATTATATTATATTATATTATATTATATTATATTATATTATATTATATTATATTATATTATATTATATTATATTATACTATACTAGACAAAGAGCCCGTTTCGACAAGGTAAGATGAAACGGGCACGAGTTTGTGTCAGCAGTGTATGAAGAACAAATGATAAGTAACGAAGAAGTTGTTTTGTAATGATTGTAGTCAGCTTTACTCATTACTGTACAGGCTTGTACTGTTAGTTGATGAATTTTCCAGGCCTATAGTATAATATTGAATGATGAATGTTCCAGTACAATATGGAATAGTAATAAGTATAAGCACCACAAACCTGATATAGGTGTATTGAATGAATGCGTAATTAAATCAGAATGCGTAATTAGGCCTCGAGCTGTAGTCGAAATCGCCTTTCAGGCCTCTAGAGCTTTAATCGAAGTCGCCTTTCTCTTTGAATTTTTGCGGCCGTAAATCCACCGCCTGCTGCGATGTTGGGGTTGGATGTCGGTCTCATAAGGTTTTTCGGGCAGCTGCGCAGAAGGCGACTGCGTATTTGGCTTTGGACAGACATGAGTGAGTGAGTGAGTGAGTGAGTGAGTGAGTGAGTGAGTGAGTGAGTGAGTGAGTGAGTGAGTGAGTGAGTGATGAGGCAGGCGAATTATGTATTAAGATTATATTATATTATATTATCCATCCATCCATCCATTGTCCAACCCGCTGAATCCGAACACAGGGTCACGGGGGTCTGCTGGAGCCAATCCCAGCCAACACAGGGCACAAGGCAGGAAACAATCCTGGGCAGGGTGCCAACCCACCGCATATATTATATTATATTATATTATATTATATTATATTATATTATATTATATTATATTATATTATATTATATTATATTATATTATATTATATTATATTATATTATATTTAGGCCTGGGAAAGTTAACATGTTAAAAAATATTGTCGCATCCAGGGCCGGCAACGAGGCGATAGTATCAGGCAGTACTTTAGTCAGGATGGCATTTTCATCTATTAGCTTTATTTTTACTTTGCAAAATAATAATACAAAAAGTTAAGTGTGAACCTAAAGAATTACATACACATCTAGTACCGTATTTATATAGTAGATTTAAAAATTTTGAGAATTGAAATTTAATTTAAAAGTTTCAAATTACAACTCTCACAGTGCCTTGCCACATGTTAATACGTGGTACTGGTATTCATTTCCTTGATTTATATATAGGTGCAGGGGTGTGGGAGGAACGGGGGTTTATGGTAGCTCTGGAGCAATACTAAAGAAAAGTAGCTAAAGTAAAACTGATTTCTCTATTTTTTTTCATTTCTTGTTTCAGTAAAAAGATAGAATCAATGTCATATCGCATACGTGGTTTTTTTGAGTGGCACTAAAACCAAAATAAGTCTTTAGTAACTTGCCAGTCTGCTAGGTAGCATACGGTGCTGACTGCCTTAATATAATGACAATATTCCACAAAACAAAACTATAATGATTATCCCTATCCATTATTCCAGTTTGCAGTATATTTGCTAATTTATGCAAAGATCTCAACATAACCATGGTGTCAGATTTTAAGGGAGATTAGCAGCTACAGAGAACTTTTTAAGCGTACTAGGAGTAAAGGTGTATGTAGAGCACTGTTTTAAAACAGTTTTTCTGTGGTTGCACACTTTTTGTAACCCAAAAAATCCCAAGGCACACTACAATTCTACCAACCACAAAAGCATTAAATCTCTTAGACGTGAAACTTTCCAAAAGGGTGAGACTATTAGTTTGGAGGTTGGCGTTCACAGACACAGCATTTAGTGAGCACATTGGACACATTTTCCCAGCTGTTTCGTTCCTTTGCCCTCTCATACGGGTTGTCCTATATGGCACACCTGGGTAGCTCTCTTTATGCACCAGTTGAAAAACACTTGTTTAGAGTATAATTACAGTATAAAGTTGTTGATGGTGATGAACAACTGAGAATGGCTTTTGCTGAGTTAACGCAAGTTTTAATGTATGCCCATTTAAAAGATGCTTATTTCAGTTAAGTCAGTCTTTAGCAGTGCATTCATAATCAGCAGTCATTTGGAACATTTTTTACTTTGACACGGCTGTGTGTCATATGCTACAGTATGCCAATTTGAGAATCAATACATTGGCCTCATTTTCTTATTGCCATCTTTTCAACTTGCCTTTTAGGAAGGCATTCAAATTCAGGTTGTACTTGCTCAAAAAGAATTTGGTTAAAAGGTCTGGTTTCAGGTCACTGTTTAAGTTTAAACTATGCCATTCAATTTTTAAAAATTTCATTCATTCTACATTTAATTTGTGATTCAGTGTATAATCACTTCATGATTTACTTATTTATTTTATGATTGCATGTTTTAATGTTAGATGTGATTAATCACAATTAACTCCATACAATTATGCAATTAATTATTTTTTTAATCTGTTCCCAGCCCTAATTTAATTGAATTATATTATATTATACTATATTATATTATGGTTTGGTGCAGTGTGGTGTAGTGGTTAAGGCTTTTAACCTCAAATCCTGAAGTTTTGGGTTCAAATCCTGTTAATGACACTGTATGACCATGAGTAGGTCACTTGACCTGCCTGTGCTCCAATTGGAAATCCCAAAGAAATGCAACCAGTTGTAACATAAATGTTGGATAAAGTATAAGTACTGTACATGTAAATATTATATTTAAAAATTGCTTTAATTGTTTACTGGGAGAAGATGGTTCAGGAAGTAACCTTTTGGATTCTATAAAACTAATTATTTACTTTTGGATGACATTGAAGAAGACACCTTGTTGAAGCAGGTACTCTGACAACTTTTAAGAAGAATCTGAATAAGATATTGAGAGAGCTTAGCTACCAGCTAAACCAACAGGCTTGATGAACTGAATGGTCTCCTCTCATTTGTCAAATTTCTTTTGTTCTTACATTCTAAATGTACATATTGAAAATTCAGTTACTGTTTATTAAAGACAACACAGAAAATCACCTGAAAATTAGTGAAGACCTCCTTTCTGTATATTTATACAGGATTGAATCAAAGCCCATTAAACTGACAATTATATGAATAAAGAGCAAAAAATGGCCATGGAAAAATAATAAAACCACACTAGGTAATACCAGATCAGAGGCCAAAAGACACACTGAGGAGACTCCACACCCTGGGATCTGTTTGCAGGAATGTTGATTGAGGCATTTGTGGATTAAGAAATTCAAGGTAAATCAGACGTGAAAGAGGCAGGAAAATTAGTAAGATTGCTTCTGGGCTGCACCCCCTCAGCATTTCTGACACGATTCTGTTGGCTCTTTCATCACAAATGAAGCCCTGGTTTCAGTTAATTAGATTAACACTTCAAAGGCCTGTGTCAGTTTGCAGTGGGCCACTATGTTTACACAGGATTACATGGTTCGTGCTGCTACAGGCATTCTCAGGAGTTCACTTAACACCATTCTTCCACAACTAAAGCACAAAATCTTGACATCATGGCTAACTCAAGTGTTTGCGGCACTTACCTTTTATGGCGGCTGTATCATCCTCCTTATTTATAATGTTTGCCCATATGTCGGCCATTAGTCCTTTTCAAGTGTGAAGTGAAAATGCACCGGGTGAGCCTGGCATTGATTGCCAGTGGCACTGGTGTAGGTATACAGAAGCGCATAGTCAATATGCAGCAGTCATGTGAAAATAAGATTCACCCCAGCCAGGCCTAAACTCTTGTGACAAGCCTCAGAATTTCACATGATAAACGAAATTAGCTTAATTCTTAAATTAATCTGTTCTCATTTAAGCAATATTCGTCAAATGTTGCTTTTGCCCACACATTATGTTCATATTTTGAATCCAGACACAAGACCATTGTTAGTTGTTGCCACCATTTGCCTATCAATAAGCAGTTTGCAGACTAGTGGCTGTGGTGTCACACTTTAAACCACACAAATGTTGGTCTAATCCCTGCCTCTAGGTAGGTTTGGTGACTCTGAGCAAGCCACTTAACTTGTCAGGGCTCCAATTCTACCAATTTGAAAACTGTTCCACTATGTGACTTCTTAGACACTTAGGATAAAACCTGCCTGTCCACTAATTACCTGTAAACTGCCTTAGGATGGTGCTGATGATAGCAAGACAGCATTTACAACAAAAGCTGCTTAACTGTTTACGCTTCAATGAACTCGCTCTTTTGATTCTGCTTGTTTTTACATTTGAATTACTAAAATAGAAGAGGAAGATGACATTGCTTTTATATAACGCTTTCAAGCATTATAAATAGAAGGAGGGAGCCACTTTAATTACCACCAATGTGCAGCATCCACCTGGATTGTGCAATGGCAGCCATTTTGTGTCAGTAAGTTCACCACACATTTGTTATTTGGTGGTAAAGGGCAAAAAGAAATAGTAAGTCAATAAGGCACACAGGATGATTCTTCTTCTTCTTTCGGCTGCTCCTGTTAGGGGTCGCCACAGAGGATCATTCATATCTTTCTGTCCTCTGCATCTTGTTCTGTTACACCCACCACCTGCATGTCCTCTCTTACCACATCCATAAACCTTCGCTTAGGCCTTCCTCTTTTCCTCTTGCCTGGCAGATCTGTTAACATCCTTTTCCCAATATACCCAGCGTATCTCCTATGCACATATCCAAGCCAACGCAATCTCGCCTCTCTGACTTTGTCTCCCAACCGTCCAACTTGAGCTGACCCTCTAATGTACTCATTTCTAATCCTATCCATCCTCGTCACACCCAATGCAAATCTTACCATCTTTAACTCTGCCACCTCCAGCTCTGTCTCCTGCTTTCTGGTCAGTGCCACCGTCTCCAACCCATATAATATAGCTGGTCTCACTACCTCCCTGTAGATCTTCCCTTTCACTCTTGCTGATACCCGTCTGTCACAAATCACTCCTGACACTCTTCTCCACCCATTCCACCCTGCCTGCACTCTCTTTCTCACCTCTCTTCCACAATCCCCGTTACTCTGAATTGTTGATCCCAAGTATTTAAACTCATCCACCATCACCAACTCTACTCTCTGCATCTTCACCATTCCACTGACCTCTCCATTCCTCTCCTCTCTAGAGCATATCTCCACCTCTCCAGGGTCTCCTCAACCTGCTCCCTGCTATCACTACAGATCACAATGTCATCAGCAAACATCATAGTCCAAGGGGACTCCTGTCTAATCTTGTCGTTCAGCCTGTCCATCACCATTGCAAATAAGAAAGGGCTCAGAGACAATCCCTGATGTAATCCCTCCTCCACCTTGTCACACCAAGGCGCACAGGATGATTAGGGGACCAAAATGACCAAGTCAAGGTCATCAATTTAGCCTGGATATCAGGGTATGCCCTGCTCTTTACGAAACATGCCTAGGGACCTTTTATGACCACAGAGAGTAAAGACCTTGGTTTTATGTCTCAGCAGAAGGATGTGACCAATTTTTACTGCACAGTGTCACAAATCTGCCCAACTCTTTATGCATTCCAAGTCACTCCATAACAATTTAGGTGACTCTGCATCATCTGCCCTTCCACCTAGTTTGGTATCTAGAGAATTTATAGTGAAAGCGTCAAGTGAATTGGTCAATCACGTCTGAAAGTACCATGAAAAGCACTATACAAATACACTAAATCATTACTATGCAAATATCCAACTTTCACCTTTTGCATTGGAGGAGACAGTAGTCTAAAACATCCATGGAAAAACAACATCCAGGTATTGTGGATTACCTTTTTATTCCCTTGATACTGAAAAAAGAAAAACATTTCCTTCTTGTACTCCATGTTTGCTCATCAATACAAGCACATACTTTGACTGAGGTGTTTTGAAGTTATTTGCTCACACTAGCTGGACTGAAATGTGGGGATTTGAGTGTTAGAAGTTGGATCATGTCTGGGGTGAAGTGTCCAGCTGCACAGCTTCAAGAAGGCTTTCAAGTTTCACAAACACCACAAAATCAAATATTAGAAGCATTAGAATGAAGATCAGACCATTATGGAGCAATTCAGTGTATCTTAGCGGAACTCATATTTCAGATCGTCTGAGTCATAAGAGTGTTTCAGGTCCCAGTGTAAACAGAAGACAACGAGCCATTGGAATCGATCACAAAACAGCCTCTCCGCTTCCTCTCTTCACTGACGGCATCAAAGGACAGATACGGCTGCATTTTAGTCATGCTTCAAGTAGTACTAGGGTGTTGTACCGTGTTAGCCATTATGAATGTAGAGAAAAGCCAAGCAAAATGACACCTTTTATTGGCTAACTAGAAAGATTACAATATGCAAGCTTTCGAGGCAACTCAGGCCCCTTCTTCAGGCAAGATGTAATCAAAGTGAGTGAATATGTTATTAATACATAACAAATCTTTCTCAGACCCAGTTAAGGGTGGCAGAGGCTCAAGCCAAAGCTGGCAACATTGGGTGTAAGGCAGTAGCCAAGCATGGATGTGGTGCCAGTCCATCACAGAGCCCACTCTTACACACACTCACACTCACAACAGGCCAGTGTGCACTTAACTTGACCTTCCTGTCTGTGGGATGTGGGAGAAAAACCTGACTACTCAGTACAAAACTCCATGTGGACACAAGAAGATAGTGAAGGCTGTACACACACAATGACTTGGCAAGCTTATGATACTGAATCCAAGAAGCAGCAGTGCTAACCGCTGCACCAACCCATATTATTATGTTTGTTTTAAACTGCAATATCATTAATTGCTTTGCATTGGTCATCCAGCTATTTCTCATTGTGAAAAATACTATGAAACAAGACAGATCTAGTGGCTGCATTTTAAATTGCTTTAAAATGACAATAATAGCTAATTCCTTTGCAAAGCTTGGCAAGTGACAAGCACTTTAAAATATTGGTGATCTGCTGGGTATCTTTATTATTGTTGATATTGGTTAAACTTTTATAATAGTAGTTCAGCTTTCTGCCAGTGTACAGCTCTGCACTTACTCTGTGTAACCAGATGTAGTGATTCATTGTTATTAATATTTTCTTTTTTTTTAAGTGCAAATTTTAACATGCCGTAACATTTGCAAATCTGCTAAATCCATATTTGGAGACTAGAGCCTACTCTGGCAACGGTGGTCAGGAATCAGCCACAGACAGGGTACCAGAGTCCATCGTACTGCCCGCTCACATTCACACAGGGCCAATTTAAAGCAAATCTGGACTTCTCTGGGGATGTGGTCGGAAAACTGGAGTAAATGAAGGAAACATGAGGAGGTCATGCAGACCCCATGCTGACAGTAGTGTCTTCCTTTAAAGGTACTTAAATGAATAGTATCAAACTGTTTTTGAATTCCTTCTGAATTTTAAAAATCTGAAAAATAATTTAGCCCTCTTGACCCTGAAGTGGACTGAACAGACTTAATGATGGATAAATGGAAACACTTAGGGATATTGCTCACTTCACAAAGTATTATTTTAAAAGTAAAGATTGATTGCATTGGAGAAATCTGCTTCTAACCATAATGCAATATATTGCTATACTAAGTGATCTGAGTTAGTGCTATGTGCTTGTATTGATGAGCAAACATGGAGTACAAGAAGGAAATGTTTTTCTTTTTTCAGTATCAAGGGATTACATCTTGCCTGAAGAAGGGGCCTGAGTTGCCTCGAAAGCTTGCATATTGTAATCTTTCTAGTTAGCCAATAAAAGGTGTCATTTTGCTTGGCTTTTCTCTACAGTCATGCTTCAAGTAAAACAATGCATCTTTATTTTCAGTAGTAACTTTCATCAAGAACTGTATGACAAATCTGTTCACAAATGAACGAAAACACATTTTTAAAAGAATAAAACAGTAGGAGCTAGTGGGGATAAACCAGCTCTTTATGTTACAACATGAAAAGAAAGCTAATTACAAAGGAATAGCCAATTGCAGCAAAAAAGTGTTGATAATCACCCAGAAATAGGACCACCATATAATCTTTGAAGGCGCTGTGTGATTCACCTCTTCCTTTAAAAATGTATTTTTTTTCAAGTGCCGCCCTGAATTACAATTGACATTTATAGGACTTGTTTTTCGTGGTTGTGCAAATCTATTACCAAGTCCATATTTTATATAGTGCCTTTAGCACTAACTCAGATCACTTAGTATAGCAATATATTGCATTATGGTTAGAAGCAGATTTCTCCAATGCAATCAATCTTTACTTTTAAAATAATACTTTGTGAAGTGAGCAATATCCCTAAGTGTTTCCATTTATCCATCATTAAGTCTGTTCAGTCCACTTCAGGGTCAAGAGGGCTAAATTATTTTTCAGATTTTTAAAATTCAGAAGGAATTCAAAAACAGTTTGATACTATTCATTTAAGTACCTTTAAAGGAAGACACTACTGTCAGCATGGGGTCTGCATGACCTCCTCATGTTTCCTTCATTTACTCCAGTTTTCCGACCACATCCCCAGAGAAGTCCAGATTTGCTTTAAATTGGCCCTGTGTGAATGTGAGCGGGCAGTACGATGGACTCTGGTACCCTGTCTGTGGCTGATTCCTGACCACCGTTGCCAGAGTAGGCTCTAGTCTCCAAATATGGATTTAGCAGATTTGCAAATGTTACGGCATGTTAAAATTTGCACTTAAAAAAAAAGAAAATATTAATAACAATGAATCACTACATCTGGTTACACAGAGTAAGTGCAGAGCTGTACACTGGCAGAAAGCTGAACTACTATTATAAAAGTTTAACCAATATCAACAATAATAAAGATACCCAGCAGATCACCAATATTTTAAAGTGCTTGTCACTTGCCAAGCTTTGCAAAGGAATTAGCTATTATTGTCATTTTAAAGCAATTTAAAATGCAGCCACTAGATCTGTCTTGTTTCATAGTATTTTTCACAATGAGAAATAGCTGGATGACCAATGCAAAGCAATTAATGATATTGCAGTTTAAAACAAACATAATAATATGGGTTGGTGCAGCGGTTAGCACTGCTGCTTCTTGGATTCAGTATCATAAGCTTGCCAAGTCATTGTGTGTGTACAGCCTTCACTATCTTCTTGTGTCCACATGGAGTTTTGTACTGAGTAGTCAGGTTTTTCTCCCACATCCCACAGACAGGAAGGTCAAGTTAAGTGCACACTGGCCTGTTGTGAGTGTGAGTGTGTGTAAGAGTGGGCTCTGTGATGGACTGGCACCACATCCATGCTTGGCTACTGCCTTACACCCAATGTTGCCAGCTTTGGCTTGAGCCTCTGCCACCCTTAACTGGGTCTGAGAAAGATTTGTTATGTATTAATAACATATTCACTCACTTTGTCGCTCCATTTGGTGCCTTACATACTCAGAAACAGCTCAATGTCTTTAGTAAGCAATTTGAAATATTTCAATATAAAATAAGCCTAAAATCCAGTCATTCACACTATCCATTTTTATTATGGCCGCTTTAGTTACAAAATAGTTGTAACGTGGAGAAAAACGTGAACTTCCAGCACAGCTGAGGCTCAAGCTAAGAATTGAACTTGGATCCATAGAATGGTAGGTCACCAGTAAGCAATGTTCTGAGTTAAAGTACCAAATGGTATATTTAATTATATTCAAATTGACAAGAACAATAACAAGAGAGTGACGGTTACAAGACTGTTTGGCCCACGATCTTCAATTTGTTTTTTTTATTTTTTGCCTCAAACTTTTCCTCATACACTGGGGAAAACATTTATTATATGTTACTACACAGCTGACAGCAGCTAGACTACTTTGCCAGTGAGGTATGGTGCTGGGAAACTGTGCATGACATATAGAACATATCTTTCTGCAAATCCCTCATCAGCTCTCGGTAGATGCATACCTGATATATGACACAGGCTGGAGACTCCTGATGAAAAAGCAATCCTCATGGTAGCACTTGCTGCCGCATGATTGATATCAAGCGACTCGGAATCCGTCATAATATTTCAAACTGTCGATCCTCCAGTTTGGACAAGAATTGACAGCATATCATTTCTGCTGAAAGGGGTCTTCTTACTTTTTTTTAACTCAGAAACTTAACTTTGCTTCACATGAGGGTTTTTTTATAGCAACTCTTCAAAGAAAACTTACAGTAGATAACAAAGGAAGTGGCTGCCTTATTATTATGTCATTATTTATACATTTCAAGGCCCGAGTGTTCCAGAGTGAAATAAGGGAATTTAGTTATTCACTTATCATCTAAATCTGCTTATCCCAACTGTGCCTAACCTGGCAGACACTGACATCACAGTCTCATGCAATGCCAATCAACATGGAGAGACAGGCCCTAATTTTGTATTCAAAAATCTTCTCTTGTACAGTATGTTTTTTCAGTGTGCAACCATGTGAGAAGTGCAGTTATATGAAGTGATAATATTATAATACATGACATCCCAGCATTGCTTTATCTCAGACTTGAACTGCATACACGGCTCACTTCTGTTCAGTCCACTGACTCATGACTATACGATTGCATACAGCTCTAACACTTCCATTAGGTTTGTTAATGACACAACACCAGTGGGTCTCATCAGCAGTGGGGATGAGCCAGCTTATAGAATAGGGATACAATGCCTGGCAGACTCAAGCAAGTTCAACAGTCTATCTTTTAACGTGGCCAAGATGAGAGAGAATGGTGGTTGACTTCAATCAGGCCCATGCTACCACATCTCTCTGCATATCGAGATGGAATTGATCAAAAGCACTGAATTCTTTGGTGTGCACCCTGCAGCTGACCTTGCCTGGACAATTAACACCACCTCCACACCAATGAGGCACAGCAGCCTCCCCACTTCCTTTGGAGACTGACACAGGCAATACTACATCCCTCCAATTCTCAACACATTCTACACTATCAAGAGTGTTTGCTTTTTAACTGCAGAGCCTCTGACAGCAAGATTTATACAACAGATAGTACACACAGAAGATGTCAGTGGAACTTCCCCATCCTCCATTAAAAGCATCTTCATTAAGCATTGTATCTGCAAAGCCCACAGCATTATGAAAGACAACTCACACCTTTCCCATTGTCTCTTTGTCCAAATTTCCATCAGGCAAAAGGTTCCAAAGCATTCAAACCATCTCTGCCAGGTTCTGCAACAGTTTCTACCACTTGGCTGTCCAGACTCTGAAATCTGTGTTGTCCTCCTGCCCTCAGATCTGCTTCTAGTAGTCTATCTATGTACAGGACATCTTCTACTACTAAAGTCTCAATTATTAGCTATTGTTATCACTAAATGATTTATTACTATCTCTTTGATTTTATTACTGTCTATTCACTTACGTATTAGTATAGTGCCGTATACTTTAGTAGAATATACTGTATATATATATATATACTATACAGGTAGTCCCTAGGTTACGAACATCCAACCTACGACATACGAACGGGGCCGCAGCTGCAACGCATGCGCCTCAGTAACTGCCGCTCCGTCATTTTCGGCCCGGGGACACTGCAAGCGGTGGCTGGACGGAGGCTTGAGGGAGTCGATTTCGCTGCTCGTGTGGTGTAGTGTCCGTCGGGTGGCTCCCGGCGGCATGCAGTTTCACTGCCCACCCACCACACATGGCTGCCCTGTTCGTTCTAGGTGGGCGACTGGTAATACTGCAAGTGGTGACCCTGTTGTGGCTGAACGGAGGCCATTGAGGGTGAATGGGGAGGCGAGGGATAGCATTGTAGTGTGCCTCAGATGGTTGCGTGTTGAATGGGGGCAGTGGTGTGATGGACACTGCAGGCAGCATACTGTAGTGGAGGTGACTGTGAGGTGGGCTGGTGATGAACCTCCCCTCGCTGCCCCCATTCATTCTCAATAGCAAGCCTGCTTGTACTGTTACGCACATAGCAGGAAGTTGTCTCTTGTCAGTACAGGGTGGTCCAGATCTAATTCTGCAGATCCAGATCGTCTGGATGACTTTGATTTATGCGGGGACGATTCCACTTTGGCGTGAAGACGATTCTTCGTCTCGTCAGTTCACACACTTCTCAATGGTCCGGGATTTTTCAGGTGATTTTCTATGTAATAAACTGAATACGTTATAGCGTAATGAAAACTGCATAATTAGATCTGGACCACCCTATACATCAGACGTGTTGATGACTGGTGCCTAATCTGCTGTGATAGCTGTACAGTGCTGTACAGAAGAGCTCATCTTAACCTTTTGTCTTCACCCTTCAACAATGTCTCTGAAACACAAATCTGATGCAAGTGCTGGTGATACAGTAAAGAAGAGAAAAACCATCACCATTGAAAATAAAGTAGAAATAATAAAAAGGTCAGAGAGAGGAGAAACTCCATCATTCATTGGCAGAGCACTTAGTTACAGTCAGTCAACAATAACATCTATTAAAGTAATGTACCTGTTCCGACTTACATACAAATTCAACTTAAGTACAAACCTACAGTCCCTATCTCGTACGTAACCCGGGGACTGCCTTTATATACTGTATATATATAAAACATGTCTTGCTCTGGTCCTGTTTTACATTATATTTATGTACTACTTGCACATATGTTGTACCGCAGTCCTGGGGAATGTTATTTCGTGACACTGTATAATGTAACATTGTGTATGGATGGTATGACAATAAAGCCAATTGACTTGACTTGATTTGGATTGCACCATAAACATATCCACACTGCCTTTTTAGCAGCATAATCAAAAAAGAGCTGGGTTTACATTACATTTTTCTGGATACTCCTAACGTAAATCCACATGCTGTCCAAGAGCTCGGCCTATCATTCAGTCTTTTTCAGTTTTGGTAAATCATGTAATAGTTTGAAATTGTATTCTATTAATTTCTGAAATTCTACCAAGTGGGTGAAAATGCCAAGAAATAAATTGATGACTATGGGACCTGGGACACCATATCAGTCATTGTAAGGATAGAAGCAGTCGTATTGGTAAACTAAGAGCACCTGGAATATTACTAGCAATTTGACCAAGAGGCAGTTCGGTTTGTTTGTATGCCTACCCTGGTCATTAGAGTTTGCATATTCTTCTCATGTGTATGAGGAGCATGTCCAGGATTCTTGTGGAACCCCAAAGACACATGTTGATGGACTACAGATGGTTGATAGACAATTCTGCAATGATGTGTTGTAAGTGAGTGTGTCTGGTAATGGACTGTTCATCCTGTAACATATTTTTTGGGGTCCTCTGCTTTTCCTCCATATCCCAAACTCATGTCAGGTGAAGTTCCAGTTTCACAATCTTTCCTCTAAATTTTCAGTGCCTTCCTCTGCTTTATTCTTTTACATACAGCTATAGTCATTCCTCAAAACAAGCAGCATCTGTATCTTCTCCCACTTCATCTCACCTTTTTTTAAAATTTTGCTTCTAAAAGCAGCTTTCAGCTCAAACCAGTCTCAGTGCTGTACATGGGATTCAGATCTGGAATGTTTTTTTTCCATCTTGAGGTGGGCCTCTATTATTAAAGTCAAAAATTGCTCCAAAAACTCTAATCACCAATTTATTCAATACTAGCTGTTCCCCGCGGCTCTGCCCACGTATCAGTGAAACAGGACAGCGAGGAGGGCCCTGCCTGGCTCCCTACTCCTGACGTCACGCTTCCTCCTACCCTCGGCCTGCAGTCTCTGTCTCAGATTAGTGTGAATATATCACTCCTGCAAGCAAACTATGATTCTTAGCGCAATGAGAGAAGTCGCAAAATCAATCGGAATGTTCAAGCAAATTCTAGAAAAAAAGCCTGATCTAAATCCGTTAAGTAGTTCTCTCGTGAAAAGCAGACAGACATACAGACAGACAGATGTTTGATTTAATATAAATAGAGATAAAATTGTCTATACGA
Source organism: Erpetoichthys calabaricus (assembly GCF_900747795.2). Taxonomy (NCBI): domain Eukaryota; kingdom Metazoa; phylum Chordata; class Cladistia; order Polypteriformes; family Polypteridae; genus Erpetoichthys; species Erpetoichthys calabaricus. Next base: position 279,911,336 of record NC_041397.2, on the reverse strand, counting down.
TTTGCACAAGTCCCTTGAAATGGTGTTTAAAGAGTTTAGACCCTGACCCAATTTGTATTGTAAGTTATTTTAAAGGAATACTCCACCAAAAAATATTTTTAAATGCTATTTACCCCATGTAGTTTATTGAGATGGACAAGAAATTTTATTTGTCATGTTTTTTGTGGACAACAGATATAACGTTTCTGATAGAAAGGGAGCCAATGGACAAACAGCAAACAATACAAAAACATCCATGAAAAAATGTCACATTACTCATGTTGCATAATCCACATGTCACACCATCCAGTTGTGTGCTCATATAATGAAAAACACATGATTTTTTTTTACTAAAATTCTGTTAAATAAACATTTTGTAAAATAAAAGTAGACCACAAGCAGAAAGCTCCACCACAAGAGATTGTGCTTTAGAAATGAAGACAAAACTCTTGATCAAAAATAGTTTTAACGTTAAAAATGTTCTCAGCTGTTTTGACATACAGAAAATATCATCTTTGGAGAGAGCATTGCCTTAAAGTGCCTGGTTCATTTTTTACATTGTTTGGTCCTGTTCGCCTCACACACCTTTGTGATCCTCCATTTCCACCTCTCTTTCATTTATTTTGTTTCTTTTATACCTTATTCTCCACACCTTTCTTCTTGATCTTTCATCATGCTCCTTTTCATCAATTACTAAGAAATTGATTTTGATAAGTTCTTTAACTGCTAAGATCCTCCTGACATCTCACTGAAAAAACCAAAAGCAATGTTTAATAAATGCCTGGAGGAACTTATTTTATTACTTAATTCTTTAAAGACTTTCAGCTACTTGTATTAATTTCTCTTCTTCATTCACAATACAATTTTTAGAAAAAGAAAATGCACTTATAAAAATGATTTATTTTGATCATATTTGGATTTGTAGGGTGCCATGTCACTAGCACTGAGCCTTTTTATTTTCTCTGTCTCCATATTGGGTGGGCTGAGGTGAGCCCCAGTGGATAGTGACTTTCTGCTCTTTTGATGTTGCATTTTTCTCATTTGGTTGGCCCCTATTTCCTTCATTAATGAATAACATGCAAAATCATGTATTTTTTGCTAAAATACTTTTAAATAAATACCTTGTAAAATGAAAGTAGACCACAGACAGGAAGCCCCACCATAAGAGATTTTCCACTGCATGGAAAGCATCCTGTATTGTTCCTGCTCCAAAGAAGACAGGAGTCTCTTCTCCTAATGACTACAGACTTATGTCTCACATCATGAAGACTTTGAGAGACTGGTCCTGAGCTATATAAGTCCCTTTGTGGTAGACCACCTGGACCCACTGCAGTTTGCTTATCAGACAAAGGTTGGAGTGGAGAATGCAATTATCTATCTGCTCCACAGAGTTTATTCTCACCTGGACAAAGTTGGTAGCACTGTGAGGATTATGTTTTAAGATTTCTCTAGCGCCTTCAATACCTTCTAATCATCCATGTTAAGGGGTAAACTCAGAGATATGCAGGTGGATGAGCTTATGGTGTCCTGGATAATGGACTATCTGTCAGGCAGACTGCAGTTTTTGAAACTCAAGGACTGTGTATCTTGTGATATGGATTATTATTATTATTATAATTATGGATGTGACCAACACTGGAACATCACAAGGAACAGTCCTGTCTCCTTTTCTCTTCACTCTGTACACCTCCAATTACAACTATAACACCAGGTCATATCACTCGCAGAAATTCTCAGATGATTCTGCACTTATAGGATGTATTGATAAAGGACATGAGACAAAGTATAGTAGTCAGGTGAAGAACTTTTCTTCTTGGTGCAAAGAGAACTGTCTACATCTTAACATCGGGAAAACCAAGGAACTGGTTATTGACTTTCACTGCACCAAAGCCTGTGTCCAGTGACTATTCAAGGAGTGGAAGTAGAGGTGGTCCACTCCTACAAGTACTAAGGGGGTCCACATTATTGACAGGTTGGACTGATCTCGTAATGCAGAGGAACTATATAAGAAAGGGCAGAGCAGGTTGCATTCCTTTAGTGTGGGCAGTGACATCCATCACATCTTCTACAACAGTGCGATGGCCAGTGAGGTTTTCTACACTGTGCTGTGCTGTGCTGGTAACATCACTTCAAGAGTGGCCCATCAAATCAACAAGCTAATCACAAGGGCAAGCTCAATTATAAGACACACTCTGGACCTGCTAGAGGTTGTAGCAAAGGAGAGAATTAAAAGAAAACTGAGTGCCATTATGAACAATTCTGCATATCCTCTCACACACACACTAACACTGAGGACTTTCAGCCAACAAATCATTCTGCAGAAGTGTGTCAAGAAACATTACAAGGGCTCCTTTAACCTCCTCAGAGTTTCATTTTTTTCCTCAAAAAAACTTGTAAAAAGCGGTACATTTTTTGGCTTGAAAAATAAAGTTTTTATTAAGTCTAATCTTCCAACAGTAAAACATTGTGAAAGCACTAAAAGTACAAAGTCAGAAGTGTAGAAAGTACAATAATGATACAAATAATGATAATGATGAATAATAATAATAATAATATGAAGAGCATACTGCACATGTGTGAGTAACACAAGTGACACTTTCAGATTTATCAGAGTCCATTTTGATTTCACTGCCTGAAGACAGATTCACTTCATCATCACTGCTGATGAGAGGCATTTCTTATGAGACGCCATTATGAGGCTAGGAGAAGACGCGTAACACTCAGGGCTGACGCTTACACAAGACACACCCATACCGTTGTTTAAGTAACACTCGGCACTAACGTTGTTAGCATTTTACAGCCCCAGTAATCCTTGGTCTAACGCTTACGTGAGACATGTCTATACCATTGCCCGAGTGATACTTGGTACTAACGCTTTTAGCACTATTTTTACAGCTTGAGTGATACTCGGGTCTAATGCTAAGGAGGCTACACCAAAAGCAATAAGCCTGCATTAGGCTTCACTGTGACAAGTCAGAACCTTTCTTTCTTTTGAATTTTCTTGCTTTATAGTCATTCTGGTGTGTGTTCAGACCAAAGTGTGTGTGTGTGTGTGTTTATTTATTTATTATTTACTTATTTATCTACCTATTTATATAATTATTTATCTAAAAAGCTTCTGTAAAAAGCCTAATTTCTTCCTGCAGACAAATAGGTTCTATCTGATCTACCTAAAAGATTTTTTACAAATAATTAAGTACCAACTTAAATTTGGATGTGGGTGTATGCATGGTGTTTCCAGCAATGGGCTTGTACTCGATTCTGCCAGGATAGATGCCAGCTAATTGCAAAATAGTGCATTTAGAAAATGGATTGATATATTTCTTTATTTATTCACTGTCATATTTTAAAGCTGAAGTATATCATTTCAAATATATGACCTAATGAGATGGTATATTAAATAATTACATCAGTTGTGCAAGAAGTCCATTATCTTAGTGCACGACTATAATTAAAAAGTGTTATGGGAAAGAATTAGAGTTGATAAATGTTTTTTTTTTCTCATATGTATCAACATCCACATAAGCAATATTCTGTGATATTTCTGCTAGATCGGTCTCAAGCTCTGAAACTAAATTGAGCAGGAGATAGCACACATCATTCAAATGTAAGTGAGTTTTGCCAAAAATGGCTTGAACCACCATATCCAGACATTAATCATCTCCACAGAAAAAAAGAGAATACCTCTAGATATTAAAATCAAATAACAGGGAGAAGTCATAAATATTGTGAAAGCAAATGAGAACAGATATTGCAGGGACAGATGCCACACTTGTCAGTCAAGAATTTCACAATTATAACAGTATCAAAAGCCAAGCATAAGGTACTGTATTTCCTCACAACTGACAAGTAGTGCCTTATTTATAAGCCTATGGGTCATGGCTTTGTTTGTGTGTTGCGTGTATATGTCTGAAAATGAACATTTGTATATATTGTCCATATTTGTATATGTATAGAATTTAATTAATGATCTGTTGAAATATGTTGGCAACGTAGTTTTAGTTCAGGCCCAAAACAATAAGGTATTGAAAGACTGTATAAAGTAATATGGGGTTGTCTCTTTGTGGCTCTAAATATGGCCTGTTTGATAAAGACTCCACAAACAGTACTTGACCTGACTTTGAATTAAAGATTCACAAGGTGGGTGGGTAAAGCTCATTACAAATAAAAAGGTTCAAAGACACCTAATGTAAAAGGAACTAACTGGGACATTTTAAACAGAGTGTGCATGGGACCTGCAGCTCATCTAATTGTACAAATGGAATTTATTCAGCATATTAAGTCAAACGTTGCAATAACAGAGGGGCAAATTGAGTTGACTAGGATTTACAACAATACAATAAACTCAAAATGGCTATAAACATTTTAAATGTGGTTCTGCATGACACACAACTTCAGTACTTTGGACAGTGTTTTCACACGGGTATCCTTAGAGTCCATTCAAAGTCACCAAGTGATTTCAGATTCAGAGTCCAGGTAAAGCTTTGAAGGTACTGTACGGCGAGAGAGATAAAGCAAAACATGGGCATACGATTGAAGGTACATTCCACTGAGAAACCCTCGAGTCTGAAGACATGTAGGCATTTTGGTGTAGTGGTTGAAGTGATGAACTATATGCACTGATCAGCCACACCATGAAAAGCTCTGACAGGTGAAGTGAGTAACATTGATTATCTCATTGCAAAGGTGCCTTTCAAAGGGGTGGGATATATTAGACAGCAAGTGAACAGCCAGTTCTTGAAGCTGATGTGCCGGAAGCAGGAAAAATGGCCAAGCGTAAGGGTCTGATGACTGGGTCACATCATGTCCAAAATGGCAGATGTAGTGGGATGTTACCAGAGTACAGTGGTTAGTACCTACAAAAAGTGGTCCAGGTAAAACAACCAGTGAACCAGCAATAGGGTCATGGGCACACAAGGCTCACTACTAGAACGCTAGCCTGTCTGGTGCAGTCTCACAAAACAGCTAATGCAAAACAAATTCCTGAAAAACTTAATGCTGGCCATGAGAGAAAGTCGTCAAAACATACTGTGCATTACAGCTTGTGTGTATGGGGCTGTGTAGCCAACGACCAATCAGAGTACCCCGGCTGATCCTGGTCCACCTACAATGAACACATTTACATTTACTTCCTTAACAGATGCTTTTATCCAAAGCAACTTATGAAAGAGGTCACCATAATTGAGTACATTTCAGTCTGGGGGACTGTTTGGGAACAAGATTTACAGGACAAATTTACAAAATTGATCATCTTAAGTGAGGAGCTCAAAACAAAATATAAGCTAGTAACAATTCCTAGTTTGCAAGAACCTAACAACAAATATCAGACAGAAATTCACCAAAAGAAGGGAGACTTCAAATGCTTCTTAAACACATTGAAGGAGTCAGAAGGTCAAATGGAGGTAGGCAGCCCATTCCACCATTTAGTAGCGACACATGAAAAGTCTGAATTGAGACTTGATGGCAAGCAGAAGTGGCATCAAAAGACGCCATTTATCAGCAGACCTGAGTGGTCAAGAAGAAGCATAGGACATCCCAAAAGTCTCCAAATGAACAGGTGCTGACCCACTAGGCAAGCATCAAGGATATGAGCTTAAAATGTGATGCTGATGGAAGCCAATGTAGAGATCCAAAAAGGGGAATGACATGTGCCCGCCTTAGCTGATTGAACACCAGATGTGCTGCTGCATTTTGAATCATCTGCAGCGGCTTGGTATAACCTGTCAGTACTCCTGCCACCACAGAGTTGCAGTAGTCTAGACTAGACAAGACCAAAGACTGGACCAGGAGTTGTGCTATATTCTCTGTCAGAAACGGTATAATTTTGGGAATACTGTATAAAGTGAATCTGTAAGATTGAGTGAATATAGCAAGATGGTCCCTGAAGGACAGCAGGTCATCAATCGTAACTCAAGTGTGGTGTTTACCAGTCCTTCTGATGTTACTGAAGCTTTTTCCAACTTACCCCAGTTTCCATTTACCTTTCAAAGTTATGAACATTAGAAGTTAATCTGGTATATGAGAGTGGGTGTTCAAGCGAGTGCTCAGTGACATGCCATTCAGAGACGGTTGCTGCCCTTACACTTCAAGACGCTGTCATATCTGCTGTCTCCTATAACCCTGTACGGGAATAAGAAAGTTCAGAATGAATGAAGGAATGATTGATTGACCGACTGACTGATTGTTCTTGTCAGAGTGATTTTCTGTACATCAAGTAAGGTGAAACTGGGTTGTATGAAGACCACCTCATAATATATCCAGCACAAACATGCAGAGTGCAGAAAATCTGAAGATGCACGGCTCATCCAGTAAACCCACTGGACACATGATCTAAGGAAATGGAGTTTCATTATGTCAGCTCAGTATAAAATCCTTGTGTGAAGCTAAGTATTGTTTTTTTTTATTCTCAATAGACATCAGCATCCTTCTTTTAGTTTATTTTAAAACAGCAGGCATCTGACCTCTTGCTGCAGGGTTCTCTAGTAAAGAAGCCAGAGGCTACTATTATCTCAGCAGGACACCAAATGGCACATTTGGTGCTCCCTCAACATAAATCTCTGTCTTTTATGTTAAACAGCAAGGCTCACTGCACTTTTGAAACATGGTGGGGGATTTTAACTCTTAAGGGTACATGGCAAGGAGAGGAGCTGAGGCCATTTCAGGTTTGATCAGCCAAACTAGAATGGATTTTATAAAACAATCTTTGTCTTGGGCACTTTCAGCATATGAGAACCTGTACTGTATGGAATGCACTCATGTAGTTGCCTCATTTGACTCTTCACTGACTTCACTCATACAGAATGGTTTTTATTTTCAGGAGTGTGAAACAATTTCCCCAGCAGCGCAAAATGTGATATGGGGCTTATATAAACTGCTGTCCATCAGAGGCTTTCTGAGAAGCCTAAGAGAGAAGCAAGTTTGACACGTTGACGGGATTCACACTGGGGTAACAGTGAAGGCAGTGCCCTTCAAATATGCCTCTAACAGATGGAGTTTAGGACTCGAGTGCTAGTCATTTTGTTAACGGCTTCCTGTCAAGCATGTCAGAAGCATGTAGGCTTAACAACAACCACAGAACCAACTGACATGCGGAACATCTTGGGAACATCTGGCTGAAGCAGCTTTTAAGAACTGCCTGGATGAAATTTCAGGCAACTTTACAATTACCTGTCTACATCAGTGGTGTGGAATGAAAGGTCTTTTCTCGATTGTAAATTGCATCTTTCTTAGCAGCATCTTTAAAAAGCAAACACTGTCAACCAACAAACTGTCGATTTTTGAGAAAAACCAAATAGAATGTAAAGAAAAGTTCTTCTAAGCCCTTGTATGAAAAATAAATTGACAAAGACGAATCTGACATACCCAGGGGACTCCTGGAGTTCACAAAGGGAACGGATAAATAAAAGCGTCCTAAAACACATTTGGTCGCAATTTACAACACTGACTTGAAAAAACAGTTCTTTGTTGGAACCAACTACTCCCACAAGTGAATCTGCATGTGATGTCTTTCCCCAGCATTCTTGAAGCAGCGCTGTTAAGCATTTCACTGTCCACTGCCAGAAACCTAAAAAGAGATCATTAAAACTCAGAGCCAGGATGGGGTTTCATTCTTCAGGTACCCAGGCAGAAATGAGTCATAGAGTCTGAAGGTCAAATACTGGACAAGTTAAAAGGCCAAAAGGACTGCACAGAACTGGCCTTAACAAAAATGTGCTGTAAGCCTGGCAAGACTTCAGTGATTCTGTTCTGCGAAAGTGGGGATCAGGGTCAACAGCCTTAAAGCCAGCCACAGCTTGTGAGAAAAAGCAGAGAGATGATTCACTTAGGCCATGACAAATGAAGACAATGAACTACATGAAAAAAGAGTTTAAGCATATTTATTGCAAACAGACTCATATTTCAACAACAAAAAATATTTCCATGTGGATCCTAAGCTGCTATGAGCTAAGCATGACAAAGTTAATTTAGAGTAGAAGGAATCCCTAGACCCCAAAATGGATGTACACATCAGAATATGCTGGATGGAAAAGCTCAAAATTTTAAAGAACAAGATGGAAATTCAGTGAAAAAGATCATGAAATGTGTTTGGTCAGGAAAATTAAAGGAAGGAAAGATTAAGGAAAGGATTGAACAATGCATGGCAAGAACAGACGTTTTACTGAACAGTCAGCATGGGTTCAGAAGAAGGAGGTCATGTTTTACCAACATCTATGAGGAAGCAACAAACGGATATGATCAAAGTGGAGCATATGATATTATTTATCTTGACTTTCAGAAAGCATTTGATAAGGTGCCACGTGAGCGGTTGGGCATCAAACTATAAGAAGTGGAAGTTCAGGGTGTAGTGTGTAGATGGGTGCAGAATTGGCACAGACACAGAAAGCAGAGGGTTATGGTGTGAGGAACCTCTTCAGAATTGTCTGCTGTTAAGAGTGGTGTTCTACAGGGGTCAGTTCTAGGGCCAAGGCTGTTTTTAATATATAAATGATTTGGATAGGAATAATAATAAGCTGATTAAGTTTTCAGATCATACCAAGCTAGGCGGGCAGGCAGATAATCTAGAATCTGTTGAATCATTACAGAGGGAGTTGGACAGCATACAAGCTTGGGCAGATTTGTGGCAGATGAAGTTTAATGTCAGTAAATGTAAAGTATTACATGTAGTGAGTATGAATGTTAGGTTTGAATACACAATGGGGTGTCGGAAAATTGAAAGTACACCTTATGAGAAATTGTGGTGGACTCAACACTATCAACTGCCAGACAGTGTTCAGACGCCATTAAGAAGACTAACAGAATGTCAGGTTATATAGCGCCCTGATGTGTGGAGTACTAGTCCAAGGAGGTTATGCTCCTGCTTTATAATGCACTGGTGAGGCCTCATCTGGAGTACTGTGTTCAGTTTTGGTCTCCAGGCTACAAAAAGGACATTGCAGGACTAGAAAAAGTCCAGAGAAGAGCAACTAGGTTCATTTCAGGGCTACATGGGATGAACTATGTGGAAAGACTTAAAAAGCTGAGCCTGTACAATCTAAGCAAAAGAAGAAGGAGAAGAGACTGATTGAAGTGTTAAAAATTATGAAGAGTCCAGTGGATCGAGACTGTTACTTTAAAATGAGCTCATCAAGAACACGGGGAAACAGTTGGACACTTGTAAAGGATAAATTTTACTCAAACATTACAAAGTTTTTCATTGCACACAGACACATGGAATAAGCTACCAAGTAGTGTGGTAGACAGTAGGACTGTAGGGACTTTCAAAACAAGACTTAATGTTATTTTAGAAGAATTAAGTGGATAGGACTAGGGAGCTTTGTTGGGTTAAATGACCTGGTCTCATCATGATTGTTCTAATGAATACATATGCTAGATAGCTAAAACGGTGTAATATGATCACATTTAAAATGTCCAGTATATAAGCCTGGTTTGGTCTTTGTTTGTGAAGAGCTGGCACAGTTTTTCAGGCACTCTGAGGTGCCTCTCACATCTCTAAGACATACTGTACGTGTCACATTAATTAGGGTGAATTTGTCCTGTAATAGACTGACATCTTTGGACAAGTCCTACACTTATAGACCCTGTATTCTTAACCCCTTTAGTACTGAGCAAAGAAAGCCACATGGGAATTTGCTGAACGGATTTCGGAATTCTCCAAATTTCCCAAGGCTGCTACTAGTTGATCCAGCTATAACTTTTCTGCAAAAGTATAAATTAGTTATAAATGTCAGAAACACAAGTTAAGGAAGATATATTTTAAGTCAGAAAGCAGGAGGCACTTCTTTGAACAGCTGTGAATGTAGAACAAATTACCGAATTATTTAGCTGAAAATGCTTAAAAGAATGGCTGTGTAAGATACTAGAACAGCTTAAAACGAAGTCATATTATATGACTTCTTGTCGTAGGATATGTCAGATTTGCTGATGGGGTTGCTGGTCTCAGTTTAAATGACTGAAGATCAATGGGCATATCAAATTTAGTGAATGCATGTCAACTTCCAACTACAGTCATCCTCAACCCTTTTTCTAACAAATGATAACATGCTGCTTGACAGAGCAGGTGATGTATGGAGGGTTAACAGGTACAGCACATTCAGCTGCAATCTTGTCCTTTTACTTTGTCTGTGAGATCTGAAACACCCACGTTCCTTATTGCTTGTCAATGCATTATGTGCGATGTACTTCTGGGTGAGCATTCACTGGTTGTCATCTCTCTCACACACACAGATCTAACTACAAACTACAACTAAAGACAAAAATCAAACCTTTGTATGGACAATTAGTGGACTAGTCGGAGTGAGTCACTAGGTATGTCAGATTAGACAACTGTCATTTACAGGAGCGCTCCACCAAATGCCTGAAGCATATGCCTAGAGAAGACATTAAATATGACATGGCCTTTAGTCATTAGCAGACCAAATGAGCCTGACAGACTGAATCATCTACTCTTATTTGTAAAACTTATAATGGTCTTTCGAATGTTCCTATGTATTTTGGGTTAGCCTATGGTTTCCTACCACAAGGTTTCATTACAAAATGTTTCAGTAAAAGGTTAGAACCTTATTTTCTGTCCTATGACCTCTTTCTTGGCTTGACATAGCTTGTATTTTCTTTTTAACTTTATTGTGAAAATTAAATTAATATAACCTTATACATACATTCCTATGTGGATTATCACGTAAGTTTTTGCAGGAATTTGCTTTGAACCAGTATTTAAAGAGCCGAGCCAGTGCATTAAGCTATTACACCATACAGTTTTCCCAGGAAAGAACTCATCTAAGAACACAATGAAATAAAAAAAAATTACAAATAAAAAGAGATTATTTAGTCAGTAAGATTTGTTCATTAGCCAATTGGCAGTTGGTGTGGGTATTTCATCACATTCATTAGCATTAGTTCTCCTTCTAGTACTTTTCAGACCATCACAACCCTGCATAAGAAGAAATACTTTCTTTATTATGTAAGTACTAGCCAACCAGCGGCGTAGCATACGCCGCATAATTATGTATTGATGGGTGAACACTTCTTGAAAGACACAATTGTCCAAATGGGGTGAGTCTGAGGATACGAACTGTAAGTGAATGCAAAGATGGAACTCTGGAGAGAGGGCGGGGAAGCGGGCCTGAGAGGTTTCGGGTCCTAACCGTCCAACGACAGGTCGGCACAACCAGTAACGATCCTTCCACGGTTCACCTACAGAACCCGTGTTAGGACATTTACATCCTCTAGATAGTCAAGTTTGATCGTCTGACACCCATTCCGCCCCCGCCATTCTCACACATGCACCTGTGAGCCATGTTCGGGCCGGGTGAGGTTTCCCATATTGAGTCAAATTAAGCCACAGGCTCCACTCCTGGTGGTGCCTTTCCATCAATTCCTTTCAGTTTCAGCTTTGCAACCATACTCCCCCCAGAACCCAAAGACTTTGGTTACCCGGTTGGCTGCCCGGCGGGTCGTGGGAATAACGCCGCCAGATCGCCAGTCGGCATTGTGTATGGTCGGAACTATGACGGTATGTGATCTTCTTCGAACCTCCGACTTTCGTTCTTGATTAATGAACACATTCTTGGCAAATGCTTTCGCTCTTGCACCATGGTCGGCTGTTTAGTGAATTGTTGGTGGGCGGGGCTCTGTGAGTTGGCAGGCGTGGCTGTCGTGAGTGCTTCTTGCTTGCCATGGACTTAGTGAATTATATATATATATAGATGCTCCCCATCTGCCACCAAGCAGTTGAAGTTATGGTTATGCACAACAGTGTATCATCGATGAAATGAGTCTGCATTCAGTAAAAGGAAAACTTTTCAGCCATTCTCAAAGAATTGAGCACGCCAGTTAGAATAAAGTGTGGGTGACAGTGTGTCCGGAAAGAGTCCATTCTCAATCATGAAATGTTTGTGTCAACTTCAGGAGAATCCATATTTGCTGCTATTTTTCTGATCATACTAAAAGTAGAAATTAATTTTCATCTGGAGATCTGTAAGCCCCCTCATCTTTTTTCCATTATTGCGTGCTTTACCGATGTGCTAATCCCCCTGACGTTCACAGTGCACAGCTCTTCTGAAACAGACTGCTGAAAGTTGTGTCCTTGGTGACTCTTTGTCTTTCAAATACTGTATAGTTGATAGTTTCCTTTATTGTTTTCACTGTGCTTATTGTTTTACTGTGCTGTCAGTTGTATTATTTAAGCGTCCTGCTTTTCTCAATTCTATTTTAAAAGGTGTTTAATGAACACAGTAGGTACCTTAGAGCATGTCACCTGCAAAGCAAAGCATTTGGTTTTGAAATATGCAACTTATACAGAATGTTCTCTTGTCTATTAATGAACCAGGGTGAAAAGAGTTCTTTCAAAGTGAGATGGGGTGATTTATATCTATGCAGTAATTAAAAATTTTATTTCATTAAACATTCTAGTATTTAATCACAAACTACATTTTTTTAAACTTTGTTGTTTTTTTGTTTTTTTTGAATGAGGATATTTGGGATTTTGAAGAAGGATATTTCATCCAGGTGGCACAGTGGGTAGTGCTGCTGCCTCGTGATTAGGAGACCCGGGTTCGCTTCCCGGGTCCTCCCTGTGTGGAGTTTGCATGTTCTCCCCATGTCTGCGTGGGTTTCCTCCGGGTGCTCCGGTTTCCTCCTACAGTCCAAAGACATGCAGATTAGGTGAATTGGTGATTCTAAATTGTCCCCAGTGTGTGCTTGGTGTGTGTGTGTATGTATGTGCATGGTCTGGCAACCTGCCCGGGGTTTGCTTCCTGCCTTGCGCCCTGTGCTGGCTGGGATTGGCTCCAGCAGACTCCCGTGACCCTGTAGTTAGGATATAGCGGGTTGGATAATGGATGGATGGATATTTCATCCATGAAGGCTGATCTTGGCCAGACAGTCTGTTTGGTGTAAGTCCACTAAGTCAGACTTTATCATTTGAGCATACCAGCAAGTTAAATATCTTAATTTTTATAGTTTTAACATATGATAACATTGTTCTTGACCATTAAGAGGGGGTAAGCATCTATAGAATAACAGAAGACTGTACTTAGATTACTGTGCTTATAGCACAATAAATAATTATATAATTTGTAGTTACATGGACTATCACTAACCTAGCTGTAACCTTAACCACTTTTGAATATGCTGTGTATTTAAATAAAGAATGTTCCTGGAAGTGTGTAATGGTGGAATGGTATCTAATGATGCTCCCTCACAACTCATGGAGAATTGGCTGAGCTTCTTCTGACATCCCTATATAAATGTAATGAATTATTATTATTATTATCCCAGAGATGGGCAGTTTATGTTGACTGAACATTTTGTGCACATTCATCTGTGAGTGTGTCCTGTGATTTACTGGTGGTCCATCCAGGGTTTGGTTCCTGCATTGCATCAAGTTCTCTGTAAGCCTGCAAGGGAATAAACATTTCCAGAAAGTAAACGAAGGAAGGAATTTATTAATTATTTTATTTCTAGGGGAACAGAATGCTTTGGTTTCCATCTGTTGATTTTTTGTAGTTGCTAAACTAGCATTTACCCATGAAATAAAATAGTGGTTCAACCCGTGCACATTATAGGGTGTCAGAGAACTGCTATCAATTATGAAACTGCATGTAATAAACCAATAATATCCTTACTATGTAAAATTCATTCTTAGTAGACTGAGGAACGCTGATAATGGCCTCAGAATTCTGTGATATCAAACCAGTTGGTTAGCTGGCTACAAAGAAATAAATACTGTAATTTCCTTTTGAATATTAGGTAAGTTTAGACATTTTTGTCCATAGCAGTGCACCTCACGTTGTCCGGGTTTTATAATTCACTGGTGGATCTGCATGTGTGGTCACCATAGTATGAAATTCAAAAAGCAGCTCTCAAGGTACTGTAGAGAGGAGCAAGAAAGAGAATCCCTTAAAGAACACGTCCTACTATGACAATCTAAGGAAATTAAAAGGGATAAGCAAAAAAAAGGAATCCAAACTTTTAAAAATCTTTAATGGCATCAATATAAAGATGACCCACCCAATTTATTTCCATTAAATTGTGAATCAAGTGAATTTGTACAAGAAGTTGCAAAATGCTATTCACCATACAAGTATGCGAATCTGGAACAAATTACCAAGTTTTTAGCACTAAGAACTGGGTGACTCTAAATTTATATATGAGACGTTGGTACAACTTCACTATTTTCTAACTAAACAAGTTTGATGGACTAGGTGTTTTTCCTTGCAATTCATCCATCTATCGATGATTTGTAATTGTTTTTCTTAAAGTTCAAAAGAGCAGTGTGTTACAATTCACTGCCTAACCAATTAAGCACATTTATTACATTCGAGGGGGACTCAAAATTTGTTAAAAAAAACTGTATTATAATACTTAAAGCAATTCCCTTCCAGTCACCTTCAAAATTATTTTCTTGAGATGCAAAGCACTTGTCCCACAGCACTTCTACCATTCCTGGAAACAGTTCCACTACTTATTTTTGGTTACCATTTCTGTTGCCTCCTGCGATTTTTCCTGGATTTGTTCTAAAGTAGCAAATCTTTTTCCCTTCAGTCTCAATTTTAATTTTGGGAACAAAAAGTAGTCAAAGGGAGTGAGATCTGGTAAGTCCTAGTGGGTAAGGTGGGGAAACAACCACATTGTTTTTGACCAAAACTCTGACTGATAATGTGATGTGTACTTGTGTTTCATCGTGGTGAAAAATCCAGTTTTGAGAGCGCCACATCTCCAGATATCAAGTTGAGTTTTGAAAGTCCTTAAAGTCCTACTGTCTATCACACTAGTTGATGCATTCTTCCATGTGTGTATGGTTCTTTGTCTAACAAAAAACTCCCTAATGTTTGTGCGAAATTTACGCTTAACAAGTTTCCAACTGTGTCTCCAGTGTTCTTGATGAACTCATTTTAATGCAATAGTCTTGATCAACTGTACTAATTCCCTAAACACAAACATTTCTCCTCTTAATCTTCTTCTGCTCAAACTGAAAAAGCTCAGCTCTTTTAATCTTTTCTCATAATTCGTCCCAGTAGTCCTGGAATCAGCCAAGTCACTCTTCTTTGGACCTTTACCTAACCTAACCCTGCTATGTATGCTTTTGTAGCCTGGAAACCAAAACTGCACACAGTACTCCAGATGAGACCTCACCATTGTGTTATAAAGCTTGAGAAGAACCTCCTTGGACTTGTAATCTACACATCAGGGCGCTATATAACCTGACATTCTCTTAGCCTTCTTAACGGCTGCTGGACACTGTCCGGCAGTTGATAGTGTCAAGTCTACTATGATTCCTAAATCCTCCTTATAAAGAGCACCATTGATTTTCAGACCGTTCATTGTGTATTCAAACCTAACATTTTTACTTCCTACATGTAATAATTTACATTTACTGACATTAAATTTCATCTGCCACAAATCTGCCCAAGCCTGTATGCTGTCCAATTCCCTCCATAATGACTCAATGTATTCAACATTTTTCCATGATGCTTTACTGTAGACGTCTAGCAGTATAAGGTAATGCTGCTAATCAACAGTCTGTATGTGGGAAACAAGCTCTTTTTGAAGTAGTCCATCAATGTCGTAAAATGTGATCATCAATATCTCTTGAGAATCTGTTATGGTGGCTTGAAGAAAAAAATTGCAGAATAAACACCAGAAATACAAACTCAATAATTTCCGCATGATGCCATTTGGTCATTTTCAAGATCTACGCCCTATTCTCATGCGGTTGCCCGATTCCAGAAACGTTTGGATTCCACCCCGTATGTCATGTGACGTCTAAGTCAGACTCAAGTTTACCAACTTTCTGAACTCATTTCTCCCATTCCAATGTCTCAAACAGTCAGGGTCAATCCTAACAGCATCAGATTTGACCTTTGATGCACTGGCCAGATTGGTTCGATCTACACTCATACATCAGAACAGCCAATCCATCTAACAGAATAATGTGGGACTGTAAGACGAAACAAGATAAATGGCGAGATTGTCAGTTTTGCTCTACCATGTAATAATATTAAGAAGCAGTACATTACTTTTCAACCAAAGGATATGTAACATCCATATCTGACACTTTTGGTGTACTGTTTCTGACACTATAGGGACAGTTTGATGCCAGAACAAAATTCACGAGCCTTACTCTAAAATGCAACACTAAGGAGCATGAGAAAATAATACAACCCGCTGAGACCTGTCAAGGAGTGTGGTTTAACATTTCAATGTCATCTGACCGATAGATGAGTCACAATTGTTATTATATAAACAATAAAGTTTAGTTATTGTGATTAATGACATCTAATGATCGCAGGCGTTTTACTCTTTCAAAAGCCAGCAAGTCTAGACTAATTACGTTTAAAGGTCAGAAGCTTATCATCACATACTTAACAATGTTTATTCTCCCAAATTCGCTGTAAGATTAATGACTGGCTGTCTAAATCAGTAATAAAAATGATAACTTCAATGTATTACCCACAACTAAAACTTATTTTTTTCCCAGTGAATTCATATGGGTAACACTGCTCATTTTTTGATACTAGTATGACGCATAAAGTGCATAAGAGTTACTCCCTTAAACACAGTCGCTGATATATGTATAGAGATGAGAGTAAAGACATTTACTGCAAACTGAATTTCTGTATAATGCCAAAAGAAATAGAACGCTATAAAGCTTCACATTGGTCTGAATTTTAACTAAACTGGGAGCCTCATTTATTATTTAGCTGCCATCTAAACAGTCTCTAATTCATGAGTCGTCACAGAAGCTGCTAATTGCATATTTGAATTTTTAAATGGATCCCATTTAAAAGTTTCTGCCCTGTGAGATGACCAAACATAATGGTTTTATTAGCCAGCTGCCTTTGTTTCCAGTCACAGCACCAGCAGGCTCTCAGAACACTCGCTCCGTTTTATATACGAACTCGCCACACAGCATGTGAATAATGAGCTCTACAGATATCAGTCACGCGGCAGTCTGAGGCCAAATGAAACTTAACAACCGTAACCAGATTTGACCCTTCCTGCTGGGACTGACCAAACCTCCCCTTAGCTTTCCACCACCCAGAAACAGACTATGTAAGTACTCAGACATGGACACCACATCCGATAAAAATGGTTTTCCATGTCTGGGGAAATCAGAATTCACAAAAGCCTTTTGCTAAAGGACACAATAAATATTATTGTCTATAAATGTAGACATTCGTAATGTAAGACCATAAAGCAAAGTCAACAGCATGGTAGAAACATGTGCTCTCAGATTCTTATCCGCTGTGCGCGCCTGCAAATAATCTGCAGCATTCCTGACAATTTCACGTCACAGTGGCATAGTGATGTTGTAATGAAGCGGCTCAGCCAGGTGTCCATTACTCTCTCCGGCACAAAACACCAGGGAACTATAATCTGAAAAATGCACTCCATCTACCAAGCTTGATTTTGGTTTGGGTTTACAGAAATTCAGACTAGAAGGGCAGCACAGTGACTCTAGGGACCTGGACACAATTCCCAGATGGACTGTTGTATGTGTGTGCCATTCTCTTTTTCTTCTAAGCTGTTTTTTCTGGATACTTTGTTTTTGTGTCTTCATACCAAAGACATTACAGTTGCACAGTGGGTGTGTGGCCTGCAGCGGACTGGTTTTACATCCAAAGCTGGGTCTTACCTTATTCTCACTGATGCCAAAATACACTCTAAATCATGCCTATTACAAATAACATAAGATTGTCAAATATGCGTAATCCAATTCAAGGTTTTGGAAGGAGAAGTCTACTCTGACAAATGGACACAAGTCATGAAACATGTCTTGATGGGGTGCAACTCTGTCAAGGGCCTAATCACACAAACACTGCCAGTAAACTTAACCTGCAAGTCTTTAGGGAGGTGAGAGGAAAGCCAGGCGACTCAAAGAAAAATCCACACAGACTCAAGGCAAAGGTATAGCAGCACAGAGGTCAAGTCCAGGACTCAGTACTCCATAAGGCACCAGAGTGAACCAACATGTAATTATCTCGCACTAATAGCAGGTTCAAAAAGTCAATAGATGGGATGAATGCACACCTAGCGTTACTGGAAAAAATGACCAAACATGGGACAAATCACAACACATTCATTCATTTAATGACAGCAGATACTGTATCCTCACAGGTGGCGCGGTGGTAGTGCTGCTGCTTTGCAGTAAGGAGACTGTGGAAGATTGTGGGTTCGCTTCCCGGTTCCTCCCTGTGTGGATAGCGCTTTGAGTACTGAGAAAAGCGCTATATAAATGTAATGCATTATTATTTGTTATATTGCCATGAGTTTTATGTTAGTTGTTAAGATTCATTTTTGATTTACTGTTTGTTTAATTTGAGACACGTGTTTATGCATGTAAATGTTTTGGGGTTTATTAATTTACTGTTAAAGTTTATTAGTCAGTATAAGTGTTCTGAACCTGTACTCAGTGAACAGTGCAAATAAATATTAAATTCAATTATGCTATGTAGCTGAGAAGCATACTAGTGCTTTCCATCTACCTTAATAACAGGATAAGTACTTGTGTGTGTGTCTGTGTGTTCATATGTTTGCTATATCTCATCATACCAATGGATGGCGCATCACAAACATTAGCTATGCTTTTACGATTCCCATACCAAATGGCATATAACAGAGACACATGCCATGCATGGTGCAATACAAATGTTAACGCCAAGGCCTGCATTGGTTATTTAGATTTCAACACATATTAGATGTGTAACACAGCTAGTGTAATAATAATAATAATAAAAATAATAATAATAATAATAATAATAATAAAAACCAATAGAAAGAAATTTTCTGGCATACATACCAGTTGACATACTGTATATAAAGCCAAATCATCAATATTTTCACAGGGTAAAAAGTTTCAGGTTCAAATTTATTATAACATACACAAAGAACAATGAAAAGTCTACTTGCATATCCAGCATAAGAAAACACCTGCCTAGACATGGGTTTGTTTTTTAATATCTGGAATTAAACACTTACTTAATATATATAGTAGGTGCTGTCAGATAATACCCTGATTTCTGTGTATTACAAATATAACAAAGCACGAATACCCCTCTTTGTGCTCTTACCACATGTTGAGTTCTCTAGTTAACCTTGTCTTACCTCACTGACTTTCTCCACAGCCATCCCATATTCTTTTAATCTGTCTATTATACCACTAGGGGGCTCCGTCCCCTACTCGCTTCGCTCGCCCACCCCCAAGTTTGGTTTTCACTTTTACTTTAAAACTTTTGTAAAAACAATACTTGTCCTTTATTTCCAGCCCCGGGCGTGATCACATCTCTTTCTTGCAGGACGTATAATGCTGCTCACATTGTGAAGGGGGTGCGGCTGAACGCACGCCAAGGAGAAGCGGTCGGATAATCTGCTGGCTTTCTGCTGCTGGCGAGCTGCGTGTTTTGCTTGTCATTGTTTTAAGAGCTGGGAGCACATGAAGCGTGTCTGCCAACAGCAATCCAACAACTGCTAGGTTAGATGACCGTGGACTTGTTTTAAATGATGTCTCACTGCCTTGTCTCGCATGATGTTGTAAAAACAATACTTGTCCTTTATTTCCGGCCCCGGGTGTATGTAAATCTCTTTCTCGCAGGACGTTTAACGCTGCTCGTGTTGTGAAGGTGGGGGGTGGGGCGGCTAAACGCATGCTAAGGAGATGCCGTCGGATCATCTGCTGTCTTTCTGCTGCTGTTCCTGCTGTCGCGCTGCCCGTCGATCATTTTAAAGCCTGTACAACAGCTATCCTTTTACCAGTTTGTGTCTCTGCCGCTCATGTTGTGAAGGTGGGGGGTGGGGTTAAGGTGGCTGAACACACGCAAGGAGAAGCGGTCGGATCATCTGCTGTGTTTCTGCTCCTGGCGAGCTGTGTGTTTTGCTTGTTGCTTGTCGTTGTTTTAAGAGCTGGGAGCAAGTTAAAGTGTCTTTCGCGGGACTTCAAATTGTCTTCCGAGAAGATTACGTCTCATCTGCCTAGTCTCCCTCCCAAAGATTATTATTTATAATAGAGAGACGTGGCCATCTTCCACCTATTTGTATATTGCAAGCTCCACCTCGTACTCTGACCTCTGCCATTGTCATGTCATTTACTCCTCATCCTCAGTTTTGCCTTCCAGATTCAATAAAACATTTACTTCTGGGCCAAAGCTTTCTTTACAGAGTTCAGAGGTGAACAGGACATAGAATATAAACTAGTTCAATTATTGTCTTCTCGCTAAAGAACAAGGACAAGCTCCTGCATTATAGGATTCTCTAAATCAGGCAAGACATTTTGGATTTTTCCAAAAAATAAATACTGACAAACCACAAAACACTACATAAAGATAGCACAAAATTGGCTTTCACAAAAATAAGACAAATGCCCTAGTTGAGCCAATTTCCTCATCAACCATTCCTAGGCTACCCAGCTTTACCACAGAAAGCACCCACACCCACCACGCCACTGCACACTGCTTCTATTCAAAAAACTTACGCACCACAACAGTCCCTTCATATGAGTATGAATCCTGGGGCGAGAAGATCTCACTTGAGAGCTTTTCAGGTCAGTAGAAGTATCTCAGAAATAATTTGGTGATGGGAAAAAAGCTAATGGAAGAACACCATGTGTTATTTGCACTGGAATTTTCAAATTCTTACTGTCTCTAAATTCAGAGAAAATATTAAAACTTACAAGACAGGGGATGAAAGTCTTATTAGATGCAGAGTTAAAGGGGAGCTAGGCACAGATTTTTAGGTTTATTTCAAATTTGTCAAGTAGCATAATGAATACAATCTGTGAACTTATTTGGAGACCGCTGCCATCACACACCTTGCAACTTAAACAAGATATCAAATATAAATCCGCAGTTCACAAAATGCAAATGAAATCTGTCTGCTGCCTTGGGATGTAGCCTACTTTCAGCTCTTCTGGGCTTTGTGTCTCTGCAGACAAATGGGATTTAACACGTAACAAGTAATATAATAATTGGAAAAAGGCTCTCTCTAGGAACTGAAAGGCATTATGGTGAGTTAAAATAGGACTTTTGTTTATTAAAAATAAGCTGAACTGATTAAAAAAGCTTGCTGTTTCTCATTCAATCAAATACTCTTATCATTCTGGATTTAACACATTATAAGTAACTTAGTGACTAGAGAAATTCTCTCTCGAGGAGACAAAACACATTACAGCAATTCAAAATCAGACTTTCTTTCAATGAAAATAAGCTGAATGGATAGAAAAGATTCACCATTTCTCATTCAATCAAACAGCCTGCTTATTTTACTCTTTGTTTTATGCAAATAGGAGGCTTCCAACACTGTCTCTACATTCAGAATAAGTTCCTAAATGAAGCTGTCTCAGTGTCTACAAGATATGTGTGTGAATTTCACCTTGAATCTAGCTTTCCAGATTTAGTTATAAATCCCTCGTTGATTATAAGATCTTCAACTATGTGACATTGATGACAGGTGCCTTGTTATTACACAAACATTTGTTTCTGCCTTTGGAATTTTTAATATTCACTTCACTGCTCTGTGGAGATTAATGAATGCTGAACTAAAAATGTTACATTTTCACTACACATTACAGGAAATTAGAAACAACGCTCGTCAGAGGAGAGTGAAATTCTTTATGCTGTTTTAACACCCCTACAGTATGTGTGGCACGACAGGCACGTTTAACCGGCAGAGTAACGTAGCAGCTAAGGCAGTGGACTGAATTAGACAAGGTCATTGGACCAGTCCTCACCGGTGACCAGTATATCATCTGAGAATCTTATTAGAGAAATACAACAAATGTAATTTGTAAGATGTTTTGGGTAAAAATGTCTGCAGTGTCCTTTTTCCATATTCAGATCATGTCACTCATTTATTTCTAGTATCCACGTACTAATTTACAAAGATTTAGGGAGCTACAGATTATGTCTGCTGCATCATGGGCAAGGAGGTAGCCAAACTTGAATGGGGTGTAGTCGAGTATAGCACCCACTCAAATCCTGGGCTAATTTAAAATCATATTAAACTGATATACAGAGATAACATTTTGGACAGACCACACACAGACCTTTACTGTATTGGCAGTGGTGCACCGAAAACTGCATCTTATACCTGAAGCTGTGAGGCAGAAGGGCTATCAATGTATTCTAATATTGTAAAGTTCGGTCTTTCTTGTGTATGCCAAGTTTATAAATGTGAAACAGTAAAAATGAACAGTAGCAAAGGTGTCTATCTGCAATGGGACACTGATGACTCTCAAACTACATTCAGGTTTATGCACAGCAAGCTCATTTATGGTTTCCTAAATAACTAACACTGGCATATTTAGGATGTGAGAGGACAAAAAGGGAACCAAGTTTGTACACACTCTTCAAAGTCAGTTTTCAGATTAATACTAAAATATAAGTAACAGGATATTTATAAACTGTTACTAACCCTTGCCTATTCTGTTTCTCTTCTCAGTACTCACATGTGGCACTCGGTGCCACTGCTCTACTTCCAAATTGTTTGCCTGCCCATGAAAAAGTCATCTCAAGAAAAGAAGCGCTGGAATCATTGGGTTGAAGAGACTTTCATCAAACTGGCTGGCCTAGCACTGAATATGGCTTGTCTGACTCATTATCTAAAATCTGGTGGTGGTTCTACCATTAACTGATGGACAGATACTACTGTTTTATTGTATTGCACAGTAAAATCTTGAATACTTGATTAACCGTCACTCTCCATTAACCATCAGGGCCAAAAAAACAAAACAAAACATGGCACACACCATTACCTGTTACTGTACTACTACTGCCACGCAGTACGCTGCAAGCTGTGAACATTGGAACAACTCTGCCTTGTGCTAGAGCTTAGTGTTCTTCCTCAGCACCAGGTTTTATATGATTTTGAAATCACAGTGTCAGTTACTTACCTTCAGTTTTAATAGTGTTCTGTAGCTTTTTTCTTTTGTTATAATTTATCTACTGTATGTTGTTATCACTGCTAAACATATGCATGTGGCATTGGAATTGTCACAAAAAATTTAAATTATTAAACATTTACAAAATGTCGAAAGTGCTTCAAGTATTGCTTCAATTATGGAGTAGGGAGAAGAACAGTAAATGATACAAAGCATGATGCCGACAAAATTGAAAAACGGGTCGATACCACTGATGCTAAAGTGAATCTGCATTAATGTTAATGTTCTTAACATTGAATACTGTAAGTGATGGGACTGGGTGAAGGGCTTCTGTTCTGTAAGGGGTGGACACATCTGTTATAAGATGAGTGACAGGAGAAGTTAGGAGAAAAAGGATGGTGCAGCGGAAGGAAGTTTTGAGTAGGGAGTCAGGAGACAACAAGCAGGAGTGTTTGCGGTATAGAGAAAGACAGAACATGAGGGGCAGGAAATAAACTGATTAGCAGGGAAAGCTTTCTTTTATTGTTTTAGAGATGTGCACCATAACCCAGATAACGGAGTATAAGACGGGACCGTTTGTTATGCAGTGAAGGCTCCAAGTAAAACGTAGAAAACTCCAGTACCTCTGAGTTGTATTTGCTTATTATGCTATTTGTTACAATATTATACGAATTAATTAATTTTGTTAATGCTAGATTATATTTTGTTAATATTGTTTTGTTTTGCAAATAAATATGACTATTCCATAAAGTAATCTACTGTATTTCATTTTTTAAATAGCTGTTCTGTTATCTGTCTTTTCTCTTATCCGTCATGGCCTCTGTCCTGACCCCTGAGCTTTTATTGAGCTTTTAATGTATTTCTGAGGTCACAATGATACATTGGACATCTAGCTCTGTGAAGAGAATTACTTCTGTTCTGCTTTGTGTGTTATATTTACCCCATTGCATACTAAACCTACCTGGAAGGGTGTTTCTTTCTGAATTGCCTTTCCTAAGATTTCTTCCGTTGTTTTCCCTACAAGATTTTTTGTGAATTTTTCCTTGTCTTCTTAGGGAGTCAAGTCTGGGGAGCTGTCAAAAATAGTGCCTGTTAAAGCCCACAGCGGCATTCCTTGTGTGATTTGGGGTTATACAAGAAATAAACTGTTGTTGTTAGAATCCAAGAATGAAACTGTCTTATTACTGGAATGCAAAACACAATCATGTAGATAGATAGATAGATAGATAGATAGATAGATAGATAGATAGATAGATAGATAGATAGATAGATAGATAGATAGATAGATAGATAGATAGATAGATAGATAGATAGATAGAATTACATTTTGTATAGTAGGCAGGATTAGATAGATAGATAGATAGATAGATAGATAGATAGATAGATAGATAGATAGATAGATAGATAGATAGATAGATAGATAGATAGATAGATAGATAGATAGAATTACATTTTGTATAGTAGGCAGGATTAGATAGATAGATAGATAGATAGATAGATAGATAGATAGATAGATAGATAGATAGATAGATAGATAGATAGATAGATAGATAGATAGATAGATAGATAGATAGATAGATAGATAGATAGATACTTTATTAATCCCAAGGGGAAATTCACAAAATGATGTAATGCTGTATTATTCCAAAAATATTATAATACTTTAATACTGCCTAACTCCCAGGATGGGGAGGGCACCCAGTTTGCCTAGGTTCCTTGAACTGTGATGATGTAACATCCATCCATCCATTTTCCAACCCGCTGAATCCGAACACAGGGTCACGGGGGTCTGCTGGAGCCAATCCCAGCCAACACAGGGCACAAGGCAGGAACCAATCCCGGGCATGGTGCCAACCCACCGCAGTGATGTGACATTGTCTCTGAATTTGCGTATTAACCAACCATGGACCTGCACAGGTTTATTTTTGCCAGGAATGCTCCTGCATGGAGATTTTGCTTTCCTTTCCTCCATTGTCAGCCGGGCATATTTCAACAATAACACAAAGGGACGCATACTTTAAGGGCCCATATAAGTTCATAAATTTTCAATTGATCATTTTATTGTATGTCTAACCTAATCTGTATTTTGTATGGTATCCTTGAACTGCTTAAAGTGTTTTAAGTCGGCACTTTGTGAACACCGATATACAAAAATAAACTGAACTGAAGTGAATTGTGGCTTGGAAACAGAGACATGTTCACAGTACCCGCTACCTACCCAGCCACTGGGCTAACACTTTCTGCTACTGACAGACATCAGAGGATGAAGTAAGAAAATGAAAGCTCCATACAGGCTAAGAGCTGAGCTCAGCCCATCCTATATTAGGTTTATCATTTTATCTTACAGCATGATCTTTCCGTTTCATCCATCTATCAATGATCTAAACCCATTTAATCCAATTATAAGGTCATAAAGGCCAGAGCCTTGTTTCTAGCGGTTTGGAAATACCCTTTTAATCTGAAAATTTACTCAACACAAAGACATTGTAAATGAAGCTAAACAAATAAAGTGTTTTTTGTTGGTGGTGTTTCACTCTTCCAAAACAGCCAAAATATTTTTCTTTTGTTTATTTTTAAAAGAATTTTTTCAGTATTCATAGTTGTAACTGAAGGGAAAAAAAAAAGGACGGTACCTGAGACAAAGCCGCACATTCATGGCCCTGAGACATTCCTGCTCAAAAAGGATGGCTATTGCTGTTATTGCATGCTAATGATTCCCCAAATGTTTCATAATGCCCTTTTTTTGTGGCCACAGCGGGAGGGCATCAGTCTTGATTATCATGACAATGTCAGCGCTGTGAGCGAAGCTTGCTTTGGACACTGCTTTTTTTTTTGTTTTTTAAGGGTGGGCTAGATGGGTAGAGTCACAAATTAAAGCTGGATGCTTTGATTTTTCAGCAATGCTGACAGATGGAGGGGTTCAGAAAATCTTTGTTTAAATCATTAACTGATCTTTCCACCTGCATTATTTCCAGGAGGTCCCCGCTGGGAGGCTTTAAATGTTTTTGAAAAAAAAAAAAGAAAAAAACAGGATGGGGGCTTTATTGGATCATCAGTCAAGTATGCATCTGAAAGAGAGGTGGCTTTGTAGGGTACGACTTTTGTCTTGTTTGTGCATCCCTGCTTTTGCTTGCTTTCTCTGCTCCCTGCCTCTTTTCAACCCCATGTCTAATCACCAGCTAGGAGGCAATTAATCCACCATTCCTGGAGATCTGGAAGCTCATTAGAAAAGGATGTTGGGATGAAGGTAGTTATTGTCCTTTACAAACTCTCCATTTGTTTGGCCAAAAAAAACACAAACATCTTTATTGAGTGTCTCTGCAAACACTTCAGTATATGACATCCAACAGTTGGTTCAGGGGATGGCTAAATGCTGATTTACTGTAGGCCTAGAAAGCTGGAGGGAAATGACTCTTCCCTTTCAGTTCAGTGTGAAATTGTGCAATCTGAAGTGTGAGGGATGCAGCTGCAGGAAGGTGCGAGGTGGCCAATTATTTATTTGGCATTAGTTTAACACAACATTCTCAAAGCCGTTTAACCTAATTGAGAGTCATGGGGATCAGACAGAGCTTTGTGCAAAAGACAGGAACCAAACCTGAATGGGACGCCAAGGGGGTGTGCAGTTTGACGCATTTTGCAGAATTCTTGTGTGGAGTGGTGGCAGCAGGGAGAAGAATTTAGGGAGCAAAATATCTGTCAAACTAGCCGGGTGCAGTTGTTGCTAAAGTTATCGGTACTTTCAGGTGTTTCACTTGCATCCTTGTCATCAAGATCACTTACCCATGTCCTTTTCTTCTTCTCTACTGGTTTTTGCAACAAACCTTTCGAAGGACACTTTAAGTATTTTGCCTGAAGGCAGAAAGCCAGATGATAAACATTTTTTAGGACCAGAATCGTGGCCTAGAGAGTAACAGGTTAAAACCAGAAGGATGATACTACAAATACCAAAGCCAATTCAAAAAAATCGGGAGTGATCTCCCCTAGACTTTCTCATATACTCATATGAGTATATACTCATATACTGCCAAGACAATGATTATATTTTTATGTTATATACATTAAAGAACCATCAACAACAAATCACATCAATCTATCCTTCGTGGGCTAAAAATTGATGTCAATGAGATCCTGGTTCAACCCTCAACATCAGTCTGTAATTTGGGTGTCATCCTTGATCAGCTTCTTACTTTTCAACCACACATTAGCTCAATAGTACAGACAGCTTTTTATCATCTCCATAACATTGCTCATCTGCATTCTTTCCTCAGGGTGAAAGATACTGAAACACTCATTCATGCTTTCAACATGACCCGTCTGGTCTATTGCAATGCATTGTTTTATGGCCTCCTGACTAAATATATCAATAGATTACAATATGTTCAGAATTCTGCTGCTCGTTTACTTACACACACTAAAAAATCTGCTCACTTCACTCTTGTCCTCTATGATTTGCATTGGTTACCAGTTTCTTCAAGAATCAAATCTAAAATTATTCTTCTGTCCTTTAAAGCCCTTCATGGTTTAGCCCCTCATTATCTGTCTGAGCTGCTGGTTCCTTACACTCCTGCCTGTGCATTTAGATCATCGGATGCTAGCTTACTCACTGTACCTAAATACAGGTTAGTAACTATGGGTGGCAGAGCTTTCAGTGTTATAGACCCTAAAATTTGGACTGCTCTTCCTCTCAGCCTTCGCAAGGAAAAATCTATTATTCATTTCAAACTCCTGTTAAAAACACATCTTTTCAATGAGTATTATTCATTTTCTTGTATGTAATTTCTTCTGTCTTGTTAATGTGTTTATTGAATTGTAAAGTTTCCTTGAGTGTATGAAAGGCACAACATAAATAAAACTGATTATTATTATTATTATTACATCAAATTAATAATATATTGAACAATTATTATAAAAGTAAAGTTGAATAAATCGGACTCTGCAGCTGCATGAAAAAAAGGTAAAGTACCACATCCGGTTAGACCAAAAGTTGGTAGAAATCTACGTTTTGTACCTAATACTTGTAGGCAAAATTTGGTTGACCTAATTGAAAGCGTACTCAGGTTATCGTGTTTACACACACACTCACACTCACACTCACACACAGACATAATTCCAAAAGTGGTATTTTTGGACTCAGGGAGGTCTAAAAGGTTGAGATTCATCAAAATCTCGACATCGAATCTTTGGACAATTGCAATACTTTCTCTATACTTCGTATACAAGAAAGAAAAATTGAAAGTCAAAGTTAAAAGGGAAAGGAACACAAACAAAACCCAGAACTCAAAAATAAATGTATACAAACTCTTCATTTTTATCCAAATCACGGATAGTGAATGCTCAGTTGAGCCGATATTTAAGGTGTTGCACTGATAATGTTTTCCAAAGCCACACACCTTGGCAACCGAGAGGGGTTTCCTAACCAACAAGACTGCATCTTGGCGGCCCATATTAGAAAAATAAAATAGTGTTGTAATAACACAAAAAAGTAATAGTAAAGTCAATAATACTAATTTCCAGAAGCAAAGTTCAACCTTAATACAGTAAGCAGATAGGAAGGTTACTAGTATGGACAAACCTTCAAACCCATATGTATTTTAGACAGAAAGCTTCATCAGAAACACTTTAGCTTAGGTACTACAAAAATATATCTATTACTATATAAGACCTGCAAATGCTTCATATTCAAAAGTAATTTCACCAGCATATCAATATACCACACAGCACAGATGAATAACCACTTTACGGATGCTTTATAATCATAATTAAGATTAAATCGAGCCTTTGTTAAGGTCTTGCTACATAGAAGTAAATGAGTAATACCTGCGTTTCTACAGTACCTAAACTGAAGTGTTACCACTTTATTTCACTTTCAATACATTTAAAAAACATAATACTTAATAACATTACGTGCCACTTACACATTACGCATTCTAGTACTTTTTACTTTGATTTTCTCCTATCGCACCCACTGTAGTCAATTGTCTCTGTCTCTTCTTGTACTCGACATTTCTGAAAAGTAAAGTTTTTGTGTTTCTTTTTTTGTCCCCAAGTAGTTACACCACATTCCACAACAGATTCTAGCTTGCAACTGATGCACCATAATGCACCTGCTCTCTTAGATAGATAGATAGATAGATAGATAGATAGATAGATAGATAGATAGATAGATAGATAGATAGATAGATAGATAGATAGATAGATAGATAGATAGATAGATAGATAGATAGATAGATAGATAGATAGATAGATAGATAGATAGATAGATAGATACTTTATTCACATACTCCAGCAGCAGCATACTGATAAAAAACAATATTAAATTAAAGAGTGATAAAAATGCAGGTATACAGACAGACAATAACTTTTTACAATGTTAATGTTTACACCTGGGTGGAATTGAAGAGTCGCATATTTTCGGGGAGGAACAATCTCCTCAGTCTGTCAGTGGAGCAGGACATTGAAAGCAGTCTGTCGCTGAAGCTGCTCCTCTATCTGGAGATGATACTGTTCAGTGGATGCAGTGGATTCTCCATTATTGACTGGAGCCTGCTCAGCGCCCGTCACTCTGCCACAGATGTCAAGCTGTCCAGCTCCGTGCCTACAATAGAGTCTGCCTTCCTCACCAGTTTGTCCAGGCGTGAGGCATCCCTCTTCTTTATGCTGCCTCCCCAGCACACCACCGCATAGAAGAGGGCACTCGCCACAACCGTCTGATAGAACATCTGCAGCATCTTATTGCAGATGTTGAAAGACACCAGCCTTCTAAGGAAGTATAGTTGGCTCTGTCCTTTCTTGCACAGAGCATCAGTATTGGCTGTCTAGTCCAATCATCCAGCTGCACTCCCAGGTATTTGTAGGTCTGTACCCTCTGCACACAGTCACCTCTGATGATCACGGGGTCCTTCATATGAAGGGCGTGGTCATTCCTAAAATCCACCACCAGGTCTTTGGTTTTGCTGGTGTTCAGTTGTAGGTGGTTTGAGTCGCACCATTTAAGAAAGTCCTTAATTAGGTTCCTATACTCCTCCTCCTGCCCACTCCTGATGCAGCCCACGATAGCAGTGTCGTCAGTGAACTTTTGCACGTGGCAGGACTCCAAGTTGTATTGGAAGTCCGATGTATATAGGCTGAACAGGACAGGAGAAAGTACAGTCCCCTGTGGCACTCCTGTGTTGCTGACCACAATGTCAGACCTGCAGTTCCCGAGACGCACATACTGAGGTCTGTCTTTAAGATAGTCCACGATCCATGCTACCAGGTATGAATCTACTCCCATCTCTGTCAGCTTGTCTCTAAGGAGCAGAGGTTGGATGGTGTTGAAGGCGCTAGAGAAGTCTAGAAACATAATTCTTACAGCGCCACTGCCTCTGTCCAAGTGGGAGAGGGATCGATGTAGCATATAGATGATGGCATCCTCCGCTCCCACCTTCTCCTGGTATGCGAACTGCAGAGGGTCGAGGGCGTGGTGGACCTGTGGCCTCAGGTGGTGAAGCAGCAGCCGCTCCATGGTCTTCATCACATATGACGTCAGAGCGACAGGCCGGAAGTCATTCAGCTCACTAGGACGTGATACCTTTGGAACTGGGGTGATGCAAGATGTTTTCCAAAGCCTCGGGACTCTCCCCTGTTCCAGGCTCAGGTTGAAGATGTGCTGTAGAGGACTCCCCAACACACAGGCCTTCAGCAGTCTTAAAAATGTTTACCGAGAATAAAGCTCAGTGTTAAATGTGTCCCTTAAAATGGTTTAAACTTGTATATATTTTTATGTGTTGGGTTGCCGACTGGTATATGAGGGGTCGACATGGGTACCTACCCCTTTATGATGGCCATGGCTAATGAGGAACCCTCAGTGTTAAGATCTTCAATTATTTATTTGTCTATTATTTGAAATTTTTATTTACAATATTTTTATTTTTTTCACTTTATTTTGGTTGTGTTTGATGACATCATTCAACATTGTGTCAGTCTGGTCGATTAAGACACTTTGGTATCAATTCAGTGGTAACAGCTGGCTACTTCAAGCTCACCACTAGTGAAAGTTCCTTTGTCCATTCTTTATATTAAAAGTAAAGAAAACACTCATTCCAAAATAAAAACAGAAAGTTTCATTTTGTTTGTTGTTTCTGTAGGTATTCTGTCAACTATGATTCTTGTCTTGCCCTTCTCAAGAAAGTTCACACGATCGCTTAACCCTCACTAGTCTGTTGGTTTTGATTTCTGCTTTACGTCTTTAACCTCTGCCACTCAGATAATATAGAAATAACTTTCCCAAAACATTCTTTCATTAAACGTTCTCAGGGTCACACTCTGAGGTTTATTTACTCCTGGGATGTTGTGAGCTTCAGGTTTTGTTTTTCTCTTTTGTCAACTAGTCACATAAGCACTTAACTTAATGAGAATTTATGTTTGTATACTTTTAAATACATTTAAATAAAGCTATTAGTCACTATAACATTGTTTAATTACAGTAATTTGGTTTGTATGCTTATGTTTGCAAATGTTTTGATGTTACCAAATATATTATTGCTGAATTATATTTGTATATGTATGCAAGCTTTCTGAGCCCATACTGAAAGATGCTATACAAA
Source organism: Erpetoichthys calabaricus (assembly GCF_900747795.2). Taxonomy (NCBI): domain Eukaryota; kingdom Metazoa; phylum Chordata; class Cladistia; order Polypteriformes; family Polypteridae; genus Erpetoichthys; species Erpetoichthys calabaricus. Next base: position 279,879,902 of record NC_041397.2, on the reverse strand, counting down.
GATAAACTGAACTGAATTCAAAAACAGATTTGACTTTAGGATGCTAAAACAGTGACAATACCATTTTAGAGCCTTTGATTAAAGATATTGAACCATTAAAAATAAAATAAACACACAAATGTCATATGCAAATACCACACAGCTTAATTAGCAGAAATGCATATAGTGGTGGCTCACTGGCTAAAGGAACTGAGGTGGTAACGTGAAGGTTGTTGGTTCGAATCCTGGCAGTGACAGAAGGAAAACTGCTCTCTTGGGCCCTACAGCAATGCCCTTAACCTGTAGTTACTCCAGGGGTGCTGTACAAATAGTTGACCCTGCGCTCAGAACCCAAAACATCTTTGGAGAGAAAGTTGGGGTATGTGAAAAATTACAGTTTCCTAATACAAGAAATTGTATTGTATATGGCGAATAAACAACTAAACAAAACATCATGGGCTATTGCGGATACTGATACTCTAAAATACTACTAATGCACAATCTACAATAAACTAAAAAAATCTGTTCTCCTTGAGCCAGTACAGTAGTAGTTGTACAGTAGTAGCTTTCCAACTGAAGGTGTGGTTCAGCCGCCATTTTTCTTGGTGTTGAATTAACGCTCCTTTCATTGCACCTAGAATTCCTCAACAGGCAGCAGAGAGTTTTCTGCTGAAAATGAAAATAAGATTTCAATACCTTCATTCTTTAGAACCAAGCATTCAAGGCTACATGCAAACTTAATAATGCCAAATAAACAGATAGATGGACAAGAAGTGAGCACAACTGTATCAATCGGGAGACATGTGGTGCATGAATAGATAGGCATACACATGGACAACTGGATGAATGGATGGATGGGCAGAAATAGACACAACTGAATGAATGAAGGAAGAAATGGACATGTAAACACATGGAGGAACAGATTGGATGGGTGGATATAATTAGGGTCCACTGCATATAGGAATGCATGTACAGTCAGATGTATAGACAGGCAAATTAATGGAAGGACAGTACACTTTTTATAAAATACGACTGTTTGTTCTGTATTGAAGTTAAACAGGACCACAGTCCATGTACTGGAAAGAATGTGAAAGGGTATCTATATTTTTACACTTAAATGTTTGGAATGTTTGCTAAATTTTCAGGATTGGTGCCGGGGATTTGAATAGCATACAGGCTTGGGCAGATTTATGGCAGATGAAAGTTAATGTAAGTAAATGTAAAGTATTACATGTAGGCAGTAAAAATGCAAAGTCTGAATACACAATGGGAGCTCTGAAACTTGAAGATAAGCCTTATGAGAAGGATTTAAGAGTCTTAATGCTGTTATACTTTCATCCTTACAACACAAACACCATCCCAGATACTTTACAAGTACAGAGATTTGGAACAGAAATTTACAGTTGGGGCCCAAGCTGGTTAAGAGATGCAATGAATCACCCACTGGATTTCAAATAGGAACTCAACCAGGAGCCTTGAGGTTTAAAGTCTAGTGCTTCATCCACAACACCACAATAAAAACAAGGAATGGTTAGTTTGATCTTGAGTAGGGAAGTGGTTTAGACAGCCAGATCTGATTCCCAGAGTTGCCACTTTAGGTGAGTAGTTGATTTATTTTGCCATGTCTGCGTAGGCTTCTCTGGTGCTGCAACATTACTCCTACATCCCAAAGAAATGCAGATTAGGTTAACTGACCCATGATGTTTGTGTTTGTGTGTGTTTTTCAATGTGCTCATCCATTGACACACTTGATGTTTCCAGGCACAGACTCCCTGTAACAGAAATTGCAAGTTGAGAAGATGGAAGGGTAGAGCTTTCACAGTGATCGCCATTCAATGTATATCAATTCTTTAGATAGCTAGACTCAAGGCAGGTGAAAAGGTTTTCTTTGGAACATCATTTGGAACATCCTTGCCTCCAAAGACTATGTTCCTGAAGAATTTAACAGGAAAGGTAGGTGTAGTTATCTCACACATAAGAACACTGGCACTGTGTGACCTGCCAGGTGGATCAAAGAGGGCAGCTGAGTTTTACAAGGCTATGTCAAGGAAGTCAATCAAAATGAAAGCAGTGACCAGTTTGTCTACACTAAAAAGGCATTCCAGATTCCAGAATTAAGCATGTTGTCTAACATTAACCTCACAAGGCACATCAGCAGCTTGAGGTTTTATAAGAGAAATAAAATAGCTAGGATTCCAGTTTTGAATTCAACTGTTAAGATGTACAAACACGTACAGTACATTCTACTAACCTGTTACAGCAGGCAACCTCTGACTTTCGTTGATCATTTGATATCCTTTGATAATTATAATTCTCCAGACTTTGTATGTAATTATACAATCACAGAGCTTTGTAATGACATGTTAGACTGAACACTTACTCATGAATAAACTGCTTAACATATACGGTATACAAAAGGCCAAGTACACTACAGTACTAACATTACAGAGAATAATGAGATCTAAATCACTAGGATTTATGGCATAAAGTGTAGAGCCCGGAGCCAGTTGCAGAACATCCCATTTCAAAGTGTGTAGAGGGGAAAGGAGTATTTGGTGACACCAGAGCCTGATGGAGGGGTGCCTGCCTTCGGCATCTGATGATATCAGTCAAACCCAAGCATGGAAGAGGTCCAAAGCCAGGTGCCTAGTTTACCTGTTATTGTCAGGTTAATTAATCTCAGCGTGATATTCAATAAAGCAACCTAACCTGATAAAAGCGATGTCAGCCAAAAGTCAAGTGAAGGGTGCACGACAAGTAATGCTTGCCAAAATGACCACATAAACATGAATGAGATTCTGATCCCATAGTACCTAATAAATTAAGCTAGAAAGACTTTTGGCTTCTACTTTTAAAGTTGATTTTGATGAAACAGACAATTTTTAAATTTGGAGAATCACTTGAAAAGTGTAGTGTAATATAAATGTGGTAAAAGAAAATTTATTTAAAAAACAAGAATGGAAACTCTGACCTATCAAAAAGTTACAAGGGTTTGGAATTGGTTGTATACAGTACATTGTGATAAAATTCTCATCCTATAGGCAATGTGTGGAAGCAACTATAAAGAAAATAACATAACACATAATTTTAATAGCACAGCACAAAACAACATTCACAGACTTGTGTAATCCAATTCAGAGATGCAGTGGCTGAATCCTATATTGGCAGCATTGGCAAAAATAAGCCCTGTAATGGTTGTCAGGTCTTCACTGCGTTCATTCAAGCACACTTTAATAATCAGACAGACAGAATCTGGAATAAAAAATTTGGACATGAGCATCAGTAGGCTTTGTGCCCTAAGAACCAAGTTACCCAAACTATTCTATAACATTTCAGGAATTATTTACCGCTCTGGTGCTGATCTTTCTGATCGCAAAATAGGTCATTATGATAGCAATTGATGAGAAGAATTCATAATTAATTGTAGAACAGCATTAGAGTGCCTCTTTCTCCTGCATGATTTCACTCAAAAACGAATTAGCACATTGTCATCTCATAACAGGCTTAACTTTCGAGTCTGGTATTTTTCCGTGCAGCTGTTTTAGCTCTACACTGTCCTCAAGAAACTGTGACACACAAACATACACAGACATACCCCCATCATGAAGATATCAATATTTTCGGTATCAGGAGAACCTAAAACATTGAGATCTGTCGTAAAACTGGAGAACAAATTGTTTGATGAATCTACAGCTTTCGCTCCTCCTCCATTGACAAAAGGTTATGGTAGGGGAGGACGCAAAGCAAAAAGGCAAATAAATAGCTATGGAGGGGCAAAATGAAGTCAAAGATAGCTATACTAAACCTAAATATCTTTTATTTTTTTATAGAAGTCTCTGAAAATCATAGTGTTTCTTCTTTGAATAGCCTACACAAGATTTACATGCAATTCCAGTCCTGTAAGGTTATAGCATTGGAATCAACTGACAAAAACAGCATATTCATTTTGTAACAGTGCCTGCATGCCAGGCAATGAAAATGAGTAAAACATAAATATAAACAGAATAATAAACACAATTAATTTCTAAAATAATCAGCCTACTAAACAAAATAACAACATAGCCCTTCTATGAGGAGAGGTGAGCAACTTTCCGCATTCCGTGTTTAAGGACCAATTCATACTCGTACTCAGGCACATGCAGATCTGCACACATCTGGGCAAACAAAATTACATCATTAAGACATCAATTCTGAAAAAAAAGAAGTCCACCAAGTTTTCTGTCCACATGGACATGTCTGCGTTGACTGCTTATGTGCTACAAATCAAAAACACGGATGCTTTCGAGGAACGTCATGGGTGGGTATGTGTGGGTATGTGTGCTCCCAGTGTATGGCAGTTGTAAAGGACATTTCGTATGCTCACAGGGGAAGGGAATCAAATCTAATCCAAGTCATTGTTTCATTTAAGTAATGAATTGCATACTAGAGGATTACTACGGAGTAAGAGGAAGGGAATTGAATACAAAATTTTCAAACAAACAAACAGTTGTGGGTTATGTTAACATTTGTTGTTGGCCCTGGACTTTTGGGGTGCCCAGGATGGTCTGTGCAGAGTTTCATTGGTTTTGTAATGGCGCCATCAGTAACTGTATCAGTAAAAGCAGTGGTAACAAATGTGTGGGGCTACAGAAGGTGGGAATATATAATGACTTGAACCACAAAGGCTGACTGAGTAAAGATAGCAGTCTGAAATCCAATAAGCAATTGCTTACTTACACTCATTGATTTGCCAAGAAAGACTGAAGAGTCTTTCAGTCCTGTCCATCGACAGGAGCTTGCATGTCAAGCGAGCTTTGCGGATGTCATTAATGACTTTGCAGCTGCTGGATTCTATGATAATGAACTGGATAAAGCAGGTTTAAAAATTAAGCCACTTTTCTGTAGAAATATTAATCCATGAATTCATTAACATTTTTGGGGTGTGAATGTACTTGGACATGAGGATAATGTGCTGACTATACGAACAGCGTCTAGGCTCTGAACTAAACCACTGTATGGCAGTGGCACTAAAATGCTCGTGAGAACTGAGCTTAATTCCTGCCCTGGATGCTCTTTGTGTGGAGTATGTCCATTCACATAAAGATGTCTGTTTGTTGTCCTACAATGCAAAAACAGCTTCAATGATTTTGAAACAATTTTGGATCTGGCTTAACTTAAAATATAGGCCATATGTTGTATCTGGAAGAGAGGTTATAATGGGAGGGGAGCAACTCAAAAACCAGCACCAACAACAATGCAGGGACTACAATTCTCATCAGGCAGCAGGAGTGCATTCCATCGAGAATATTGTCATCAGCACATACAAAGTTTTGTACCACCAAAGCGGAGTCTTTTCTGAGACCACATGTATTTACAGTGATTTCAATAAATTTAGATAGAAATTTTATTAATTTGCAGGATTAAAGCTTTTTTTGTCTCATCATGGGTTGTGTTTATTCATATTACATTTAAAAAAGACAGTTTTTCCCTGTTTATATGTAAACAGGCAACAACCAAGTACTCTGGCTAGCTCCTAAAGTGCACATGTTAAGAGGTTACATACATAGAGTGGAATATCGTTCAGGGTTGGTTTCTGCTTTGCCCACAGTGCTGCCAGGTTAAGCTTTTGACCCCTTTAACCCTATAATAGAAAAAGCGGTCTCAGAAACTACGTGGTGGGATTGAAAAATAAAGAAGTGGATGAAAGAGTGGGAAAGGAATAGCTGAAAATGTTTGCTAATAAATTCCTGTAATAACTGAGATCTTATACTAAACTCATTCATCCGTGATTCCATTTTCAAAGCCATATAATCCAGTTATAAGGTCATGGAGTTCTACAGTCTATCCCTGGACCAATAATTCAGAAACAGAATAAAATGAGCATAGTGAATACTGTATTTAATTATCTAAATACTGATTGTGTGTTCATGTTAAAGGCAAAATGACTTCATACAATTACAAATTCAAGTAAGTACTTTGGATAATAGATTTGGTGTGCTGTGGAAGGTGGGCAGTCAGAAATACATTTCACTTAATAAATAAATTGCAAGAAAAAAGAATGAGCAATCTGTTGCGCTAAAAGCCTCCGTTCAACCAAAATCCTATTTCAGACTTAACAGGTCGAAGATAACGCAAAACTGGAGATGATTCATGTTGTCAAATCTGATTAAACCTTGCTTGTTTCAAAATAAATCAAAGATTAATTGACAAGTAGGCTGTAATTTCTTTCGAGCTATGCTAGGTAGGTTACATAATCAAGTTTGTATCAGATTTGGCACAAACAGCCTCACTGCCTCACGGTAATGTATTCATTAAGAGCCTGGGTGGGACTTCCTAGTTTGTTTCCGGAGTGAGGTTTGGATGTGTGAAGATGTCTCCAGAGATTGCTCATCAGAAGCTGATCTTTACACAGCCTCCAGACTAGCCAAATTGGTTACCAATGTAATGTCTGTTTGCTAAGAATTGCAAATCATTAACTAAATGGATAGTAAATTATTTATGGCAGCCTTTCACCATTGGGGTGGAGACAGATTTAATTTCACTAACTCTCTATTTCTTCAAGACTTTACAGATATTGTACCAAGCAGACAAACACAAAAACTACCACTCAAATATTTGTAAACTGATAAACTGAACAATCAATTAATGTTACTCATACAAATTGTTCATAATAACAGGCTGTATATCCAAAAAATAATTCAAAAAAGACTTGGACAAGCTTCAGAAGTGGGCAAACACTTGTAAATGAGTTTAACGAAGAAAAGTACAAAAGTACAACATGCTACATGTAGGCAAAAGGAACGTTCATTAAAAATACAAGTTAGGAGACACTGTCCTACAGAAAGCGGCCTTTGAGAAGAAGTTAGGGGTTTATGTTGACATAACATTCTCTTCTTCTAAGCAATGTGCAGAATCAATTAAAAATACAAATAAAATTTTAGGTTATATTATAAAAACTGTGGAATATACAGTAATTCACATGAGGCTATGCTCAGACAACATAACGCACAACTGGAGAAATGTGTGCAGTTCTAGTCACCATGAAGCGCTTGACACTGCATAAAGGTGCACAACCAGGACTTGTTGTACTCTGACAGACTCAGGGAATTAAACCTGTTTAGTCTCGAGAAGAGAAGACAGTGTGGGACCTAATCTAAGTCTTCAAAGTTCTCAATGACATCAATAAATAGGATCCAACACAATTCTTCAAACTATCGGCAATGACAGCCATGAAAATTAAAGGGAAGTGCATTTGGCACTGAAGCCAGGGAGCTCTTTTTCCTCGAGAAGTTCTGGGAATTTGGAATAAACTACCAAGTCGTGTAGCTGAAGCAGAGACCTTGGCAACCTTAAAGAAGTAAGTGGACGAGATATTGGGACGGCTTAGCTATTAGCTAAATAAACGAGCAACAAATGGACTGAATGGTCTCCTCTCACCAGTCAAATTTCTAACTTACTGACACTTTTGGACAACACAGTACAGCAGGGTTTAACACTGGTACATTGTAGCTCTACAGGACCAGGTGTTGAATTTGGGCCTGGTCATTTTCTGAATGGAGCAAGTATTCTTTCTCCTTGCATGGAGGGTTCTTCCATTAGATAAAATGAATTTCCTTACACCTTAACAAGTTATGTGTGTTAGTTTAATTGGTGAGTCTAAATTGGTCCCCTGAGTAAGTGTGCCTTATGATGGACTGGCAAATTATCTAAACTTGATTCCTGTGTTTCACACAATGTTGCCAAGACAAGTGACAACTTCTAGCTACAGTGAATTGGATTAATTAGTTTTGGAGATGGATAGAAGTATTAAATCTGTTTTAGATTTGACACAATTTCAACTATAAAATATATTTATAAGGTGTTTGACCTAACAGCATAGTTAGTCCCCTTAAGGGTAAAGGTAATCCTGGGTTCAAATCAGGTGACTAGTCTCTGTCAGAAAAGAAGTTTGCACATTTTCCCTGTGTGACAGATGCACCAAGAATAGTGTCTTCTCTCAAGCATGAGAATCCAGGCTATGATCATTCATCACCAGCTTTGCTGCCATACTGATGTCTAATACTGGACTTCCAAAACAAGTTTTCTTCTCTCGACTCAGGCAGGGCAGTTAATCCACTGGCGGCCAGAAAAAGCACTTCAAAAACATCACTAAGGCCAACATGAAGAAGTGCAATGTTGATATCAAGTTGAGGGAGTTGATTTCCTGGGACTGTCCCATATGAAAGATGAGTCTGAGGTAAAGATTGCAGCACTTTGAAGCTGATTGACAGCAAACAGAAAGCAGAAACATCAGAGCAGTTAAAAATTCATTTCATGGCCTGAATAAACAACTTAGGTCCACCCATACCTGTCAGAACCACATGTCTGAACTGTAGTATAGTGTAAAGATCTTGAATACATCCCCATAGCCATCTCTGGGCTTACAAGGAATCCATTCTTTCCCTTGAGACCAGATCATCTATGATGAAGGGATTGCCAATGGTGGTGGTGACTGACTGGTATTCTGCCAGGGCTGATTCCTGGCTTGTGCCTGGCATAACTGAGATAGAATGCTGTCACCTGCTGGGCTGTCTCTACCATACAGTTCGCCTAGTGGTGTAAAAGTTTGTGTGGCAGCATCTTTTTTAACATTGCAAACCTAACAAAGAAATAATTGGATGCAATACAACACTGAGGGGAACCCCCCATGCTTCCCGATAACGTTCATGAATCAGTGACCTCACCCCCCCACCCCTTTATGTATTACACGTTACTTTTTACTGAGTAATAACAAAATTTCAAAAACAACCACCAACAATATCCATAAAATCCACATTAAATACATCCACCCTTCCAGTTTCTCTACCTATTTATTCCATTAAAGGGTCATCAGGAGACAGAATCACTCCAGGCTGCTTCATGAAATAAACCTCTGCAGAACACCAGTCCATCAAAAGACAATAAATACCACATTTCCAAGTCCAACTTTAACAAATATCAAGCAGAGCCAGCTAGATTTTGTCCATAACCTCGTACTGCTGCACTTTCCAGCCACAGTGACTTTCTGCTCAACTCCAAGCATGCCACAGGCCACAGAGGAGTATCTGGCCCAGCACTAACAAGTGGCTCATCACCTGCTTCCATGTACAGGGATATCATGCCTTTATCTGTCTTCTTACTGGAAACAGCTTTCCTAAGGGGACCAAGACCTTTGAACTTTTCTTCAGCTAGCTAATAAACAGATGCCTTTAGAAAAAAGCAGGGATGAGGAAGCAGTTAATCCACAAAAGCTAAGGATTAAAAATAATAAATGACTGCTAAGTGTTTCTCTGAAATCTGATCTTCACTAGATATATCTGACAAAGATGCCTGAGATGATTCTAACATTCTCTTAAGATGCAAAAACAATTCATTTAAAGAACCTTCAATTAAAACAGATAGTGTGTTTGTAATATGGTCAATTCTGAATTCAGGCAAATGTCAGACGAGCTGATGATGGTAATCGAAGTTGTAAAGACAATAATTAAGGCTATGGTCTGAGTGCTACTGATTCATTTGAAAATGGTATTCATAAATGAAAACAATCTGTGACCACACTAGCATTTTCACATTGTTTGCAAAAACACCTTTGTCTGCACTAAAATGAATGAAAACGTACAAGAAGCAGACATCCTACTACACTTAGCTGGTGCACTGCATTGACATCTTACACAAAACCAGCAATCCTTGAAGGACTTCGTAACACTAGCAGCCATGGAATTTATCACACAACAGTAGTGATCGATACATTATTTGCCTTTTGTGTATGTATGCAGCATTCAAACTGTACTCAAAATGCAACTTAGATGCTGTCACAGAAAACAGGGGGTGGCTGGCATTCCCAACCAGGATGGATGATTACTTACCCAACTGGGACACCTTAATAATGGAGGGATGAAAGGAGAATGCCTTCCGAAACCATGTGCTCCCCCAGTCCGACTGGTGGCAGCAGTTTTCTGGTGGGCCTCTCATATACACTCCCACAAGGCTTCATGGGAATTGGATTTCCAATAGACAGCCCTCCTGGGTCTTGTGGAAACTACCAGAGGGAACTATGGGGAGGATGTTTCTTTCTTTTAAGAAGGTTCTGCCTGACCTGGAAGTGCTTCCTGGATGCAATATGGTTGCACCAGACCTACTCCCAGGTTTGATATAAAGGAAGCCACTCCTCCTCACTTCATTTGAGTCAGAGTTGGATGGATGAGGATGTAGATCACTGAGGAGGAATGGAAGAGAGGGAAGAGACTGTAATTGTACTTGTGTAATGTTCACAGAAGCCTGTGAGAGGTATTTGAGCACAATAAATCATTTGTTTGCACCCGGGATTTGTGCAATTGTGGTTGTGTTTGGGGTGCTGCAATGCCACCTACTGGACACAATTCATACTGGTAAACAACACAACAAGCACCATGGAATGCAACTCTTACCTTTAGGTGTAATCATGAACTCCGACCCTAACTTTAAATTGTATATTAACCAAATTACTAAGACAGTATTTTCCCATTTAAGGAATATTGAGAAAGTTACACCTCTTCTTATAATAATAATAATAATAATAATAATAATAATTCTTTGCATTTATATAGCGCTTTTCTCACTACTCAAAGCGCTCAGAAATTGCAGGTTAAGGGCCTTGCTCAAGGGCCCAACAGAGCAGAGTCCCTTTTGCCATTTACGGGATTCGAACCGGCAACCTTTCGATTGCTAGTGCAGATCCCTAGCCTCAGAGCATTGCAAGATGCTGAGAAATTAATTCACAGTTCTGTTTTTATTCGGCTAGATTATTGCAATACATTCACAAATGCTCTATGTAAGAAAGACACCAGTCAGTTGTAGTTAGTTCAGAAAGCAGTAGCAATTATTTTAGCCAGCTTTAGCATCGTTACAATGGTTACCTAAGTCCTTTAGAACTGACTTTTAAAATACTACTAATGATATATAAAGCTCTATATAATCTTGCTACTTCCTATATTTTGGATTGTCTATCTCCCTACATTCCAAGTCTAACCTTAGATGTTCTGATAGTGGTCTGCTTATTATTTTAAGAGTAAAGTATAAAAGAAGTGGTAAGGTGGTCTTTTGCCGTTATGTACAAAAACCATGTATAATACTTTACAAATAGACATATGGCTTGTTAAAACAGTGGGTCATTTAAAAAAAACTCCTACAAACCCACTTTTTTATTTTGGCTTTTTTGTAGCGACATTTTAGTTCTGCCCCTAATAAAATGCATAAAATGATCCCACTCTATTTTTCTCTGTTTTCTTTTCTGGTTCCTCTGTGGTGGTGCTCTGCGCCATCACCACCTGATCAAAGTCCTGTGCTGCTGCCTGTGAAGTTTGAATGTTTGAATGAAAGCAGATACCCTTTACTGTCAAAGAGACCCACAGCATCAAATCCTCTAAGATGAAGTGTAAAAAAACAAAAAAAAAAACAATAAAGAACTACTTAAGAACATTTCGAGCATGTTTGGTAGAATGCCCAGTGGGGTCTGGGTGGTCTTTTGGCCTGGAGCCCCAACAGACTCCGTCTTAACTGGAGATTTTTGTTTTATTTTTTTCTGTCCAACCGTGGCCACCTGACCTTATCACCAGACTCGCATTTATAGACTTAAATATGGAAGTGTTTCTTTAAGGGCTCTACTTGTCTTAATTATACAGGGGTGGGTAAAAATGGGTTTACAGTTGTAAGTATGTGAAACATAGGGTGTATTCTTGTATTAAATGAACTAAGTGACACTGTGACATTCTTTTGAGTTAATAAAGCTATTGTAATAATCATAACCTGCAAGTCTTTTTCCATACGAACAACTGTAAACCATCTTTTGCCCACCCCTTTATATATCTGATGAAAGTGTGAATTATTAATTTGTTATATACTATTTATTCATTTTTATTCTTATCTAATTTTGATTTCTTTTTTTCTTTTCTTGTTATTTTTTTGTCATCTTGTAAAGCACTTTTAGCCACATCATTTGTATGAAAATGTGCCATGGAAATAAATGCTGCTGTTGTTGTTGTATGCCCACTATGTTGGAGTACGTTTCTTCCAGGAATGGTGACAAGTCATGTAATAAGACGTTGTAATGAGCAGGATCCAATCAGGAAGGGCCACGTAATAACCACTGACAAATCAGAGTGCAATTGCAATCGACATTTTCAAAAAACTGTGTTTTCACCATCCACACCACAACAGTGAAGCTGCATTTTCAGAAGTACACAGCACTTTCAGAAGTGTTAAATATTTTTATATATACAATTATTGCTGATTTTATCATTTTATCATTTTAAGAACATTATTTTACATTTGGGAATGTATGTTGCGGTATGTTATGTTATACTAGAATAGGACTACTGCCTTGTGGCTCCATGGACCTTAATCTGATTCATGATGCACAGCTGCTAATTGTGTAAAGATTTCACATTCTTCTCATGTGTGTCTGGCTTTTCTTCAGTTTTCTCTCACATCCCAAAGATCACTTGTAATTGTACGTGAGGTGTTGGACTAGAATGTAATTCAATATTGGTTAAACTACCTACAGGTGACACTATTAGGATGGATATAGGAAACAGAGTGATATGAAATCTTTTATTATACCAAGTATAATATTTTTGAGATTCTCCACTTTTTGAACAGCTAAACATAAGCACATATTTCACTTTTGTAAAAAGATAAAACAATGAGCTGATTCAACACAGCAACTTCATTTTTTTTATCTCAGAACATTTGCTCAGAGGGTTGAGACTGGAAATTAGAAAAGCTCTTTGCATATTTATTTGTCTGAGAATTCCCTACGGACAGTCCAATTAAACGGATGAAATAAAATCTCCAGCCAGGTTCCATCCCCAACAAAATAAGCTGATTACAAAAGGCACCACAGGATTACCAAAGACGATTATGGAGGTCTGTATCCGGCAGTATCCACAACCATGTTAAATGGTCCCCTTCCTGCAAGGGTTAGAGGGAAATTTTAAAATGATTACTCATAATCAGCTAATTGTTTGTTTTCTTGCTGGCATGGTAAAGAAGCCTACTGTTCTTGTGAGTTTTCCAGTAATATTCTTTATTCCACTATTGGGAACTGCCAAAAAGAAAATGACCCAAATCTGGAGATCTCAATCGGCCAACAATTCCCCATAAATTTTGTAAGCAATGGTCACACAGCTTGGCCAGCACAATAATTGAATGGTGTTCTTTATTTTTTTCTGTAACAGAAGCTGGTAGACATATCGTGTCAGCAATTACAATTTTGAGTGACTTTTATGATTTTGCAGAACTGGCATACAAGGCAAGAATCGGCCCAGGATTGGCTGCCATTCCTTACATAGACGACCATTGTGTACACACATACAGTCATTTATCCAAGGCATATTTCATTCATTTATTCATCAGGATTCTCAAAACAATTATTTCAACAGACGGTCACAGTGGGCCAAAGTCTATCCCAGCAGTCCCCCAGAATTGGTTACCCACATACACCCAGGATGATAAGTAATCCAACATGCATGTCTGTGGGATGTGCGTGGAAACTGACAAGGCAGAAAAATACAGACCTGCAAACCACATCTACCCTGTGTCCCCTTGTAAAATAACATATTTTATAAAACAGATCAACTAGTGCAACTGCTTTAGCATCGTAAGAAATGCCAACAGGGGTCACAGTAGAAAAATTAAACATTTAGTTTGGCTTAGAATGTTCAACGTTTATTGCAAATCGACTGTACTCGCTCATAAGGCAGCCTGATTGAGTGCTTTCCTTGTTTTTCAGCCATAAAAAGAAGAAGATATAATCATTGGTATATTTAACTTTGCCCAAAGTATATAAAGTACAGTTCTTTTTATTAAGTTTTCAAAGTATTGTAGGTGGCACATGGCCAAGAGAGGAAAGGAGGTCGCACCTGGACTAGGTGGCCCTAAGGGATGGATGAACATCCCAACCATAACTGATTTTTCCTTACCTCGGCAGAAAGCCCCAAATTAATGGATAGGCGTCCCAAATGAACATGGACATAATACCTTCCTTGGCTAGAAGAAAAGAACAGGACAGGAAAGGATTGTCTCTGGGGGATGTTTAATCCCCCCAGGTGGTAGATGGCAGCAGTCCTTCGTGTTGGTGCCCATTAGGAGATTAGTGGGGAGCACAAGGGGGGGCTGTAGGGAGATGTGCTCACCCGAATATTGGACTTCCGTATGACCCAGAAGAACTTCCATCGGGCAGTAGCCCTGGTAACACATGTACTATCGGGTCCTCAATAAAAAGGACCGCACTCTCTCATCCAGGAGAGTCGGAGCTGGGAGGACGTACAGTAACACTCCACTGGAGGAGGGCAGTGTGGTGGTGAGAGGAGAGGTGATTGCAAAAGAGATAACTTGATGCTTTTGCTACTTTGGAGGCAATGTGTTTAAAGAAACCATCCTTTATTTGAACCCGGGACTTTGCTTGTGTGTTTGTGTTGGGGTGTTGGAGCTCGCTGACGGCCAGGTTTCATCACAGTTTATTTTTAGTCAACTGCCCCCTCATTAGCATTACCTTCACTAAAGCAAACGTTTGGTGAAAATGAACGTAAAGTCCATTTTAAATAATACAATGAAACATTCGTGTGTGTTGGTTTTCCTCCCACAACCCAAGGACATGCAGGTTTGATTAGTCAATGAACCAAAATTTGCCCACTGTTTGTTTGTGAATCCACAGCTCGTCCCTGTCTAGCAGACAGTTTACAGTGTAATTAAATAGAGGGTATATTTATTTTACAATAAAAATATGGAAAAAAGAATTAATAGGATTGGTCAAAATGGGAACAAAATAAATCTCTTTACAGTGCCTATAAAAAGTATTCATCGTCTTCATATCTCCATGAAGTTTTGTTACCCGACATTGAATGGAGTTTAATTTGGCTTTTTGATACTGATCAACTGAGAAAGACTCTTTAATGTCAAAGTGAAAACAGATCTCTGCAATGTGCTCTAAATTATTTACAAATAAAAAACACAAAACAAATGATTGCGTAAGTATTCACCCCCTTTAATATGAAACACCTACTGTACTTCATCACTGGTACAGCCAAATGGATTCAATGGAGCTCACCTGTCTGGGGTTTCAGTTGATTTTAATATAAATGCACCTGAAAGGGCCCACTTGTAGCAAGTCGCTATGGTGTCTTAACCCTATACAATGAAGACAAAAGAACACTCCAAGCGATTCCATGAAAAGGTGATTGAAAAGCACAAGTCAGTGGATAGAGACAAGAAAATATCCAAGTCACTGCATATTCCTCGTAGTCCAGCTAAGTCGGTTTTCATAACAGTTTTAATCACGCCCCCTCTAACATTTTTTTGAAAGGAGCCCACTAATACCAATTTGTTCTTTTTTAATTAATTACATATCATAGATGCATATTTTATTATACATACTTAACTTTTATCTACATTTATCTAACTCTATATTTATTTTTCTAGTATCAGAATGTAGTTTAAGTTAATTTGTTTTGGTTTCAATAGATGTATTTTTCATATTTTCGATTCTTGTTTTCTTTTTTCACATCTTTGCGCACCCCCTTTTGTTACTTCACGTCCCGCTAGGGGGTCCCACCCCACAGATTGAGAACCACTGCATTAAGAAATGACTGTCAGAGCTTTATGGGATAGCAGCAAAGAGAAAGTCACTGCTAAAATAAATGAACCTGACATCTTGGTTAGAATCTGCCAAAAGGATCATGGTAGACTCTGAAGTTACCTGCAAGAATGTTTTATGGTCTGATGAGACCAAAATTGAGCTTGTTGGCCAACGGACTAAATACCATGTTTTGCTTCAGCCAAACACTACACATTATCAAAAGCACACCATCCCCACTGTAAAGCATGGTGGTGATTACATCATGTTGTGAGGATGCTCCTCTGCAGCAGGCCTGCAAGGGTAAGATGAGTGCAGCAAAATACAAGGAAATCCTGGAGTAAAACTTGATGCAGTCTTTAAGAAACCTGCACCTTGGGAGATAATTTATTTTACAGAAGGCCAACGACTTCAAGCATAAAGCCAAAGCTGCACAGGAGTGGCTTACAACAATAATGTTAATGTCCTGGAATGTGTAAATCTCAATTAATTTTCAAATTTGTAGTTAGATTTGGAAAAAGCTGTTCACTGCCAATGCAACCCGATACAGCCTGAACTATGCCACATTTATGTGATTTATGTTCCTCCTTTGTTCCTCACTGCTTCCATTTACTAGTTGATAAATACTCAAGTTTGGTTGTATTTTGCCCTCATTGGTGTCATTCTAGGTGGAGGTTCATTAGGAGAATGCCCACTTCTTATAACAAAGGGTAACTTCTAAACAGTGAAATTCCAATATTCCTCTCACAAGGAAAGATGACACAGAACTGAGTTCAGTATGAAGTTTGAAAATCAGGAAATGAGTAAATCAGATGCTCCCACCTCCTTGCTTTACGTCTCTTCCAAGTCTAAGACAGGCAAATGTCACCTTCAAGACAACTCTCCGTGCATTGCCCTTAGTCCAGTTCAAGACCACAGTTTGCAGAATGATGGACTCCTGCTGTCTTCCATATGCAGGATGTTACTAGTGCTGCTTTCTGAACACATTTTTTTGGCTCTTTGTGTACTTTCTAAAAACTTTGTATATTTCTACTCATAGGCACTCTCAAGATGATGCCTCCACACAAATTAGTGCATAAAATAAAAAAAATCAATAACTTCCTCTTAGCTAAAATAACACTTTTCAAACACCAAGCCAGCAGTACTGCAAGGTCAAACAAGCTGTGGACATTAGGCATAGGAGACACTGATCATTCTCTCGATAAGTAAGTTACAAACATGGTAGGATACGTTTTACTTTACCTTGGAGCATTGCTTGTGATTTTGACACCAAACCAAAGATCCATTATTCTGAAAAATAGAAAATAAGAAATACAAAACATCAGACCATAATATCTACACATGCAAGCAAAGAGGTGAGTTGGTTTAATAAACTCAAGAAGATATTGTGGTACATCTTAAATAAAGCCCCCAAACAATCCTACAGTCATAATTTCTTAATATTCTTTTCAAATTAAATCAAAGCAATTAATTTTAAAGTCAATAAAAGCATATTATTTGCTAATATTATTTTGACAATAGAAAATAAACAAATTAATGTAAGCATCTGAAGTGTTCCTTGTCAATAAATGAAGACTTATAATTTGTTATTATAAAATTGGTACAAGCATTGTTTACTCTTACTCAACACTGGCAAATCATTTTCATGTCTTCAAAAGACATGGCATGGAGTCTTCATGAGGGTGCTTTACTGTCCTCAGAACGACATGTGGCATGGAGTCAAAGAGAACCTTCAAACCTTGGACTTGGGATGATGTTATAATGGAGAAACTCCCTTGTGTGAAATTGGGCCCTGGACTGAGAAGGCAGAATAGAAGGTTTTAGGACATTAAACTTTAAATTGCTTGATCAAGAGTGTAACATCCCCAAAGACCACTTAGAAGCATATAGTCGTTTTAAGTTTAACCCTAGAGTGGCTGAAAAATGGCAGAAGGACATATAAAATGAAGTACAGTAATCCCTCGCTATATCGCGCTTCGCCTTTCGCGGTTTCACTCCATCGCGGATTTTATATGTAAGCATATTTAAATATATATCGCAGATTTTTCGCTGCTTCGCGGGTTTCTGCGGACAATGGGTCTTTTCATTTCTGGTACATGCTTCCTCAGTTGGTTTGCCCAGTTGATTTCATACAGGGGATGCTATTGGCAGATGGCTGAGAAGCTACCCAGCTTACTTTCTCTCTCTCTCTCTTGCGCTAACGTAGGGGGATGTGAGCAGGGGGGCTGTTCGCACACCTAACATTGCTATCTTTTGTGCAGCTGCAGCTGCTTCCTGAAACGACATGCTGCACGGAGGGCACGTATTGATTTTTTTATCTGTCTCTCTCTATCTCTCTCTCTCTCTCTCTCTGCTCCTGACGGAGGGGGTGTGAGCTGCCGCCTTCCACAGCTTTGTGCCGTGGTGCTTCGCATACTTAAAAGCCAAACAGCACTATTGATTTGTTTGCTCCTTTGAAGAGGAAGATATGTTTGCATTCTTTTAATTGTGAGACTGAACTGTCATCTCTGTCTTGTCATGGAGCACAGTTTAAACTTTTGAAAAAGAGACAAATGTTTGTTTGCAGTGTTTGAATAACGTTCCTGTCTCTCTACAACCTCCTGTGTTTCTGCGCAAATCTGTGACCCAAGCATGACAATATAAAAATAACCATATAAACATATGGTTTCTACTTCGCGGATTTTCTTATTTCGCGGGTGGCTCTGGAACGCAACCCCCGCGATGGAGGAGGGATTACTGTAACAGCAGTCCAAAAGAGGAAAGAAGAAGTCTGGGATGAAGTTATGATTTGTATAAGGAGCAGGATAGCAGCGAGAAGAAGGCCTGTCAGTAAAGAACAAGAGGGGCTGAACGCCAGATCTACGTTTGCTTCTGTTTTTTTCTATTTTATATCTATTATGAGTTTATTATACTCTTTGGTTTTTAAATTTGACTGTGTACTTGTTGTTTTAGCTTCTAGCATGTTGATTAATGCATATAGAGGATGCCATAAAAAAAAGAAATGTGGTACATTTAAAGTCTAATTTATGGCTGCCATTTACCTGAGTACATGTTAAAAGAGTTCAGCAAAGTGCCTGGAAGAAATATGGACACAACAAGGAAAATCCATATGGAATGCACCCCGGCAGGATGTCCAGCTGCTGTCAATTGGTAATGTTATCTACCACCTCATTGTGCCACCCAACAAAACGCATGTCCCTTGAATTATATTGTAAAGGGAATCACCAGTTTCTGTTTGGTATATGTTACACTTGTCCTCTTCGTTAAATGTTCTCGTATTTTGCCATTTTGGTGTAATTTAGCATAGATCTTGATATTCATGATTATCTTCAATATGCAATAAACTACAGTCTTCACCGCCTAAAGTGAAAATACATGAAAGAGATCAAAAGGGAACTATGACCTGGAGACCACCAGCTCTTTCTATCAGAGTAAATTAAAGAATATTGCAAATTAATTCAAATAAGATGTGGTGCCACCTAAAGTGTGCAATGCCATTTAACTGATTCAAATATTGAATGGTGTCAAACAGTTACACACACTCCCATTTCACTCATCCCAAGAAAGCTTCCATGTTTGGTTAACGTCTAACTTGATGGTCTAGTATGTTTGTGTGTGGGTATAACCAGTGATGGACGAAAGTCCACTCCTTAGTAGCCAGCATTGCCAGGACAGGCTTTGTCTTCCTGAATCCCTAAACTGGAATAAAATGTGAATGGATGGAATGACTTACTTGATTAAAATTACAGTAATCCCTCGCTATATCGCGCTTCGACTTTCGCGGCTTCACTCTATCACGGATTTTATATGCTAGCATATTTAAATATATATCGCAGATTTTTTGCTGGTTCGCGGATTTCTGCAGACAATGGGTCTTTTAATTTCTGGTACACGCTCCCTCAGTTGGTTTGCCCAGTTGATTTCATACAAGGGACGCTATTGGCAGATGGCTGAGAAGATACCCAATCAGAGCATGTATTACGTATTAAATAAAACTCCACAAATATACTGTGAGCACAGGGGCTGTTCGCACCCCTAGAAGATACGGCCACTCCTCAAAAAACACTGAAAGATTACCTTCACATTGCTCTCTTCCTTGCTGGGCTTAAATGTAGCTGTTTTGTCAAGCGATATGCTTCCTGCATGGTGCTTCGCATACTTAAAAGCTCGAACGGCACGTATTGATTTTTAATTGTTTGTTTTTCTCTGTCTCTCTCTCTCACTCTCTCTGACCTTCTGTGCTCCTGACGGAGGGGGTGTGAGCAGGGTGGCTGTTTGCACCACTAGACGATAGGGACGCTCCTCTAAAAAAATGCTGAAAGGCTACCATTACATTGCTCCCTTCCTAGCAGCTGCGTTGTCTGGCAGTGCTTCGCATACTTAAAAGCCAAATAGCCCTATTGATTTCAGATTGTTTGCTTTTTTCTCTCTATCTCTCTGACATTCTCTGCTCCTGACGAGCACTCCTTTGAAGAGGAAGATATGTTTGCATTCTTTTAATTGTGAGACGGAACTGTCATCTCTGTCTTGTTATGGAGCACAGTTTAAACTTTTGAAAAAGAGACAAATGTTTGTTTGCAGTGTTTGAATAACGTTCCTGTCTCTCTACAACCTCCTGTGTTTCTGTGCAAATCTGTGACCCAAGCATGACAATATAAAAATAACCATATAAACATATGGTTTCTACTTCGCGGATTTTCACCTTTCGCGGGGGGGGGGGGGGGTCTGGAACGCAACCCCCGCGATAGAGGAGGGATTACTGTATTGTCTTCCTTTTGATATCTCTCTTTTTTCTATGTATTTGATTTGCATTCATAGCTTTTATGCCTTTCTTTTCTTTGGTGAATTGTAAAACACTTTCATTATTTTGAGAACTAGTTAAGAGCCATTAACAGTGGGCATCAATATGAACAGAATACAGTGCTTTACATCACGAGAGACAACTATGTGCAAAAATAATTTTTAGTCTACAAATACATGAAATGTCAAAGTTCATCGAAATTTCATGATTATGGGTGCAGCTGTAGCACAGCCTTCTTTCAAAAAAATGTTCTCCCAAAATTCTCTGCTTGAACAGAACTAAATGTTCATGAGCAAGTTCCGAATAGAAATATAGAATATGCGTAACTGAAATAATGTCCTAAAATGAACAGCTGACCAAGTAGTTAAAATATCGGAGAGGAAGACACAAGTTTGAAAGTCAAGTTGCCCACACGGACTCACTGTGTGTCCTAATGCAAATGGTTTCTAGTACTCCTGTCTGGCATGTTACCAGTAAAAGGGTACTCAGTTGGAAAGTGTTGATGGACTTGTTTCTTATTTTGCGCACATGAAATGCACTTGGAAATATACAGAAAACCATAGGTGCGCAAGATTAATTTTAAGGCAATAAAAATGGTAAAAATCTCATAAGAAAATCGGGAGTGGTCTCCCCTAGACTTTCTCGTATGCCCAAATATGGAGATGGATATTTGAGGAGTAAACCATAAAATAATGATTATATTTTTATATTATGTACATTAAAGAACCACAAACAACAAATTAAATCAAATTAATAATATATTGAATAATTATTATAAAAGTAGAGTTGAATAAATCAGAGTCTGCAGCTGCATGAATAAAAAAGTACCACTTTCGGTTAGCGGAAATATCTTAAAAGTTGAAAGAAATCTAGGTTTTGTACCTAATACCTGTAGGCAAAATTTTGTTGACCTAAGGGAAAGCGTAGTCAAGTTATCGTGTTTACATAAACACACACAGACAGACACACAGACATAATTCCAAAAAATTGTATTTTCAAACTCAAGGAGGTCTAAAACATCGATATTTATCAAAATCTCGAGGTCGAATTTTTGGACGATTACCATACTTTCCCAACGAGAAAGTAAATCGGACTCAGGGAGGTCTAAAACGTCAAGATTCTTCAAAAACTCAAGGTCGAATTTTTGGATAATTGCAATACTTTCCCTATACTTCGTAAAAAGTTCAATTATGCTGCAATTCATATACAGTGATCCCTCGCTATATCGGGCTTCGCCTTTCGCGGCTTCACTCTATCGCGGATTTTATATGTAAGCATATTTATATATATATCGCTGATTTTTTTCTGCTTCGCGGATTTCTGAGGACAATGGGTCTTTTAATTTCTGGTACATGCTTCCTCAGTTGGTTTGCCCAGTTGATTTCATACAAGGGACGCTATTGGCAGATGGCTGAGAAGCTACCCAACTTACTTTTGTTTCTCTCTCTCTCTCTTGCGCTGACTTTCTCTGATCCTGACGTAGGGGGTGTGAGCAGGGGGGCTGTTCGCACACCTAGACGATACGGACACTCGTCTAAAAATGCTGAAAAAGTTGCTACCTTCTGTGTGCAGCTGCTTCGTGAAGCGACATGCTGCACGGTGCTTCGCATACTTAAAAGCTCAAAGGGCACGTATTGATTTTTGACTGTTTGTTTTCCTCTGTCTTTCTCTCTCTCTCTCTCTCTTCCTGCTCCTGACAGAGGGGGTGTGAGCTGCCGCCTTCAACAGCTTTGTACCGGCGGTGCTTCGCATACTTAAAAGCCAAACAGCCCTATTGATTTGTTTGGTTTTCTCTCACTTTCTGACATTCAGTGCTCCTGACGCGCACTCCTTTGAAAAGGAAGGTATGTTTGCATTCTTTTAATTGTGAAACAGAACTGTCATCTCTGTCTTGTCATGGAGCACAGTTTAAACTTTTGAAAAAGAGACAAATGTTTGTTTGCAGTGTTTGAATAACGTTCCTGTCTCTCTACAACCTCCTGTGTTTCTGCGCAAATCTGTGACCCAAGCATGACAATATAAAAATAACCATATAAACATATGGTTTCTACTTCGCGGATTTTCTTATTTCGCGGGTGGCTCTGGAACACAACCCCCGCGATGGAGGAGGGATTACTGTATTCATGTGTTTCACATGTAAATGACAGACAATGAGTAAGACAGAAAAACACTCACTTAAATACAAAATGCATTAAAATCTAAATTGGCGAGTTTTTCTGAAATAGTAGTTTTATTCAGTGGTTACTAAAGGCATTTTAATTTTTGAGTAATTAATCCTCTAATTTTGGAATGTCTAGATCTTCACATAAGGACAGCAGTGGTGCAGGAGTTAGAGCTTTTGCTTTACAGACACCATTGTCAGTTTGGAGTCTGCACATTCTCCATGTGTCTGTAGGGTTTTCCTCCAGGTAATCCACTTTAGCTTACACATCTACAAAGAAATCCAGGTAAATTTAATTGACAGTTCCAAATTGGCCCTGTGTGAATGCGGTCTCCTGTTCAGTGCTGTTTTCTGACGTTGTACCTAAGTGCTGCTGGGATTTGCCGGCTTTAGAAATTCATGTTGTGTTAAATTCTCATTCAAATGTATTTATCCAGAAATGTCCACAGCAGACCTGTTGATTTTCTTTCTTATTTAATAACAACATCCCAGATAGCCCTTTCAAAAATTTCCTGTAGTATCTCAGTCATTTCAGCAAAAGAACTTCCACCTTCAATTTGACAGTAAGCATACTGCAAAAAATCTGGCAGATGGTCACAGAGAGGTCAGAGATTAAAGTTTTCCATAATTAAGTTGGTGGCATTTGGATTTGCTACCTCGGCTGGAGACATTATTACATTAATAACAGCCTGAGCGTCAGCAGCAGATGGAGAAAACATGTCTGATTTTAAATAGTTTTCATGTACTTTAAATAGTATAGTCCTAGATTAGCAGTCATAATTCCAGGTTCATTTTTTTAATTCAATTGAAGTTTGTTGTCCCAAAAGGGAAATTTGGTTTGTCATCAGGTTTTTTACAGCAAGGATATTAAAAACACAGCAAACAAGAACTCAGCCATCAAACATACATTTTATATAAGTAAATAAAATACAGCATTAAACATAATACTTGTGGTATAACATCACATAGTAACTACTACAAGTAAATATTTAACTCTTTCAGGGTGCATGTAGACTTTTGTCAAAAGGAGGGGTTGACGGTGGTAATCAACTGTAAACAGTGACCAAACCCAACATTATACTGTATTTTAGTTGGATTCTCTTTGCTAGAAGAAAACTTAGTTTCATTGGTTTGACTGAGATTCCCTGCGCTCACGTGAGTAGTGAGGAGCAAACAACGGCAAAAATAGCATTGACATCTGGTGAGAGATCAAAGAGGATGTTTAAAGTAAAATACTCTGTGGATGACGTTTTGCATATTATCGCTGAATTGGATTCTGACCTGTCAGACTCCGATTTTGATACAAGTCATTGAAAACGAATGTGGGGTACAAGCATCAGCTGATTGTGGTGCCAAACACGTTCATGTAGCTGACGCTTCTACAGCAACATTCGCCTGTGAGGACCACCACTTAAAATGTCAAGAGGTACAAACCACATTGCAATGCACTGTGACTGTAACCACCGCTACTGCCCCCCGCCACAGAAAGACAGCCTGGCACCCAGCTTCCTACGCATTCCTGGCGAACTGGTGGCTAGAGCACGCAGCAACAGAAGTTTGATGTTGATCTCTGTGTGAAACCATTGCTTTGTGTGCTTTTCAGAAAAAATATTCAATTCTCGAAGAGTTAACCAACATTAAGACTTGACCAACGTATTGACAAATACTTTAGCTGTTCAACCCACAATTTGATTTTGTGGATGTTTACTAAAGTGGTATCAAATATGGTGATGGTATCTGATATCCAATATCCCACATTTATTTTTGATTTATGAGTGGGTTATCTTTATTTATCACTTTGATAATACTGGGTTGATGAAATGCATAACTTGCCTTGGATCAGCCCTTTTTTCCTTATGATTTGTTGACAGCTTGATTATGGTATCATCGGGTGTTTAATTAATTATCTAAATTTTCATTAATTTGGGATACAGAGAAATCTTTTATATAATTAATTTGATATATTTATTTTGCTTCTACTGAGACATAAGATGTTTACTATTTTTATCCTTGGAAACCTGAACCTGTGACCTGATGGAGACCACTGGGATTGTGAATGAAGTGGGTGAGGCCTGTCTGATAGTGCAAACTCTGTTTTCCTCGGTCCTTGCTTATTACACACATCTCAGCTTTGACTGTTGAGATCTTTCTGTTGTACTGCTCCATTTTAAAATTTGTTGCTGCTAACATTAACATTTTCCAAGCCAAGTCAGCAGATTATACATTAAGATAGATAGACAAAATCTATAAAAAATTGGCATAATGTTAGAATTCACACTAAAAAAGTTTAGTGCCCTTAGACCTTAGAGGCATTGTAGTCTCTTTTTGCAAACTGCTTCTGTGTTTTGATTAAAAACAGTTTTTGAGTTGCCTAGTCTTTCACGGTTATTCCTTGTGGTCAAATATTCCTTCTAAAATCAATTATTAGTTCTTTGTTTCTGAACATTACCTTGTAGAAAATAATCATCATGCCAACTAGCAAAATAGTCTAATATTAGAGCAAGACTTATTCCATTTTTATTAAGTAGGCTTAAAACTACCAAATCATCAGCAATTTAAATAAAAATTTTCAAATTTACTGTACAAACTATTAGTGTAGAGAATGTACAAGAGCGGTGAAAGAACAAACCCCTGTGGGGACCCTATGGATGACAACAGCAGACATTTACCTTCACTCTTTGACTTCAGTCTGTTAAAATGTCACTCAGTCACCCTATCAAGTTAAAATCCAAATTGAAATCGATAAGAAAATGTGGCTGGATGGTGTTAATGATGAGACGTCTATAAACAGAGGCCTTGAATAAGTCTTGATGCCCTCCAAGTGCTTATACAAATGTTGAAGCCAAGTAACAACAACACCATCTGTCCCTCCATTAGCCTGGTCAGCACACTGAAATTGATCTAATAAATCCCAAGCTTTTTCTATCAGCTTCCTCTTTATAAGTTTCTCAAATGATTTCATAACCAGTGATGCCAAGGCCACTAGTCAGAGTTCATTTAAGGTTTTGGGGGGTCTTTTTTCAGTTACAGCATTTGTTGTTAATACAGTTTGGGTTCCTTCTGCTGCTCTAATGATAACCTGAAAGTTAAATTTAAAAATTGAGGCTGAACTTCTCTGCAAAAGGTTTCAACAGTCTCCTGTTAATATGGTCTGGCCTAAGACTTTTATTTGTTTTTAGTTTCCAAATGTTCTCTATATCTCTTTGAGCAAAATATATCTCTTCCTTTTCCTAAATTGTCTGCTTTAAGGATTGCTTTTGTTCAGTAAATTATAACTGCTCAGACCTTAAGCAGTTCAAATCAAAGCTGACGTTAACACCAGAAACGCATATGTACTATATGCTCATATCCTGACTAATGCTGAGTAGCTGAAGTTTTAATGTCCGACTAGCTGGAGCTGAAGTTATGTTTTGAGAATTTCTGCTTCTTGTTATCGTTGTGTACAAAGCTGGTGTTCTGATGTGATATGAAGTAGGCAGCACATAATCTCTTCAACTTCTCCCAAAATTCACAAACCAGTCCATCCTCACAGGTATAAAATGTGAAAAATCGTCCAGATCTACAGCTGAATGGTACTGTGAACTGGGCTTCCAAGAAGCTGATCAAAAAGAATTGATAAAACTTCCGAAGATGATGAGTGCCGACTCGGAGTTCATTTGCCTTTCTCCTAAAACATACAGTAATGCATTTATAAGTGAGATCAACATGACTGGCTATCCTAAAGGTCCTCATTTTCAGAATTTGTAATCACCCATATCTATCATGTCTTTTGCTCTGATAAATTTGCCTTTGTGGCATTCTAATGGTAATTTTGACAATGAGGTATGTAGCACCAGAAAAGAGGATGTGGAGAGGAAGTTGGAAGAATGGAGAAAGGCTTTAGAAGACAGATGATTGAAAAAAATATGAAGAAGACAAAATATTTGAGATTTCATGATGATCAGGATTCAGAAGTTGACCTGCAGAGAGAGCAATTGAAAAGAGTGGAGAAGTTTAAATATCTAGGATCAGTGGTAGCCGAAGATGGAAAACTAAATGCAGTGATAACTCATAGAGTGCAGTGTGGATTGAATAATTGGAAGAAGGTATCATGAGTATTGTGTGATCAAAGAGTTAAGGCAAAGGTTAAAGGTAAGGTTTTTAAGACAGTGATAAGACCAGCCATGATATATGGAGCTGAGACATGAGCAGTAAACAGAGTGCAGGAGAAGAGGTTAGATGTGGCAGAAATGAGAATGTTAAGATGGATGTGTGGAATTACAAAAAAGGACAAAATAGGAAATGAGACAATCGGGGATACAACAAATGTGGAGGAGATATCAAAGAAAGTACTGGAAGATAGGCTGAAGTGGCATGGATATGTGATAAGGAGAGACAATGAATATGTGGGCAAAAGAGTGATGGGAATGAAAATACAGGGAAGAGAAAGCGAGGGAGGCCAAAGTGGAGGAAGATGATTTGAAGTAAAAACGTCTGACTGGGGAGGAGGTGCAGGACCAAGTTGTAGGGAGACGGTTGATGAAGCACATCAACCCCACAAAGTAGTGGGAGAAGATGAAGAGGAAGAAGAAGAATAAGACTCAAAAAGGTGGTTTCAAAACCATTCAGCACTTTTCACATGCACTTATTTCTTGTAAATTTTTTGTGGTTAAAAATAATAAGCTCACCTAAACATTCATCAGGACAGACCTTACAAGTAAAATGGTGAGAATCGAACCACATTTCATTGTTCACTTCACGTTATAAAGTTTAAATTAACTTGAACAAGTACAGTGTTTCCCCGAAAATAGGACCTACTCCAAAAATAAGCCCTAGCATGATTTTCAGGCTGCTCTGTAATATAAGCCATACCCCAAAAATAAGCCCTAGGAAGGCGCCTAAGGCCAGGTTTATACTTCACGCGATACGACGCGTGTGCCCAAAACATCCATTAAATTCCGAGGATACCTTGCCACAATATCTCTGAAAAGGATGTTTAATGATTACATACATCAGTTTAGGGATGTGCTCATTCCAGCAGCATTGGCGCAAGACAGAAACAAAATCCCTGGACGAGGCATCAGCTCATCGCAAGGTGAACACAAACACTCACATACACTAACATCATTGTAGCTTCACCAAATCCCCAAACCTTCATATCTTTGGATAGAAAACTGAGGACACAGTGGAAACCCACCAGGAATACATGCAAACTCCAGGCAGGAATCACAAGGGACGTGACTCCCTGCGAGACAACAGCGCTACCACTCTGCCACCGTGCCACCCCTATATGTGAAACTATTAACAGTATTCATTATTTAAAGAAAGTTAAAGATTTATCTGTAAAATGTAACATAAATATTTTAATGCATTTCATCATGAAAGTGATATCAAGTATAAATCTAAGAATTCCAAATGTGCAGAGAGCTGGAATATCATAAATGTAAAGTGTTCTGTGGGGCGATTGCTGCTGTGAGTTTAGGAGGAAGCTCCAGAAGCACGTAGCGATTTAACAACTGGGTCAGTTTTAAGATGACGTTTACGACAGTCTGCTTTAATGATAAAGTAAACTACAAGGTTAAAGAGGACATTTCGAGGTAAAAGCAGAAATTTTTACTTTAATCACAAAATAGACATTTTCATTATGTCGTTATTTTTTTCTCTGTGGCTTAAATACGCCGCCATACATTCTGACGGTGTTGTAAATGTAAAAAAAAAGAAGACGGCACAGAAGATGGTATGTGAGACTTTTAAAAAATATCGTTTCATTACTTTGGGGAATATGCAACGCTTGAATATAAAAACACCACGATTGCATTTGTATGTTGGCATTTTGCTTCACCACATCAAACCATTCATCAAACGCACAATGATCTTGGAGGATCCTAAAAGCGGCTGGAGTAGCAAGAAATTCAGGCTGGAATTCAGGGTTTGAATGTGGAGCGTTATGATGATATTCCAGGAGAAGATGACATGACTGTATTTGGATGAATGTATATTGTTGTACATGAATAAATATAAGATATCCCCTGAAAATAAGTCCTAGTGCATCTTTTGGAGCAAAAATTAATATAAGACCCGGTCTTATTTTCGGGGAAACACTGTAATACTAGACAAAATAAAAAGCCCATACACAAAAATGTTAAATCAAAAACAGATTCAAAAGGCAGCTTTGTATAACCTGAAATCAAAAAAGTGTGATCAGAACAATTTTGACAGACTGAGTCTAGAATCTATTCTAAAAATAGGTCTACTAAATGTACACAGTTTGAATATACAGTACATGTCTGTGCCTGCTCTGATGATCTGAACTGAAACTTGAAAATTGGTCTACAGGAATTGTCTGGATGTACTACATGTTTGGGTTTTTTTTGTAAACAGAACGATAGTAATAAAAAGTTGCTGTATAATACACAGACAAAAAATGAGGAGGAATGGCTTTAGGTGGAAAATCTGGTATAATATTATCAAATAAAAAACCTCCAGCTGTAGAGTTGTGCACTGAATGTGTTCGCTGTTCCTCTTCATTTTGCTCCACCAGTGGTCACAGGTTGTCATTTTAAAGTACTATTTAAATCCATGAGGGTCTTAGGGGCTTATGCTGGACAAATATGGGGAAGGTAAAAAGTGTGGCATCACCACTAGCTTTTGTTCCATCGGTTTTCCTAGACTGGAGGATGAGAAACCACTGGCGAACCCTGAGGTCTGCTGTCTTTTGGACAATCAAATTAAAAGAGGTATCTTTAAGAGACAACAACACTCATTGCTTGTTATGTTTCATCCTTTAACGAAATTTAAATAAAACTCACTTCATTTAAAAATAGCTTGTAGCCCATATAGAAAAAAAAAAACCCAATTAACATAGAATGGCCATAATATCTTTGGTACTGCAACAGATCTTTATTAACATGGAATCCCATTCTTCTACACTCTGTTTTTTTCTTTTCACCAGATTCAATCCCAGCAGCCACAAGTACAAGGCTGTGTGACCCTTATTGGTTTAGTCACCGGACTACAACCGGGATCAGACCACTTCGCTGCATGACCCTAAGCAACAATCATGGCTGTGCTGAAACTGAAGAAATGTATGATCCATTAAAATAAGTGTATATTTGGGAAGTATTGCCCCCTATTACTTAACGAGGTAGATTACTAACCACAAGGCTGCAAGTGAAGTCTCTCCATTAACTCTGCTTATGATCCTGAGTGAGTCACATAAGCTGCCAGGACTCAAATTGTAGAAATGTGTTATTTCTGTTATTTATTTTGCACTTGGTGAGTGTGGCCTTGGGGCTAAGGTGATAAAGTGTTAACCACAAGGTTTCCAGTTGCCTACAATCATATAACTCCCTCCCTGTGCTTCTCTGCCATTGACTGGACTGTAGAAATGTGTGATCCATTCTGAATATAGTTCACTTGGTCAGTGCGACCAACTAGGAGTTAAAAAAAAACCTATAAAGGCTACTACAACTGACTTGTTGTGTGATCCTGAGTAAGTCACAATAAATATATATATAATACTTCTAATACACAGCTACAGAAATAAAATACATGTAAAGAGCCTTTGAATGGTATTTTCTATTGCAAGGTGTTATATAAAGTCATTTATACAAATTTATCGAAGCCAGGGAAGATCTCGAATGTAACAAATGTCTCCAGCTGTTTATATTTACACTTCAGTTCTGAATCTTCTTCTTTGTGAAATAAGAAACAGCATGAATTTCAAAGAAGAAAAAAGAGAAACAGAAGAACAGGTTGAAATCACTCTGACTGCACAAAGAGAACAACCTGACCGAAATTCAAACAGTGCACCAAATAACTGAGACTAACAAGCCTTTGGTAGAGCAAGGATGTCATTATACGTGACAAATTGACCAAGAATGCCAGGTTCCCAAATGAATCAGTTATCTAATGTCTTTCTTGTTTTAGTGTAGCAATGAAGCCACACTGCAGTAGAGTGGTCGTGTTTTGGCATGTGCATAAAGTACAAAGCATGCTGGCCCTGGTAGCAAATCTGAAGCATTTACCGAGGGAGGATGGGGGAGAAAACCGTCTGGGAATTGCCTTTCACACCGATCAATAGCAGTCCCTGGCAAAACATCTTAAGAGAGCCTGGGAGGAGTGACTGAAACTTTCAGGGCAGACAAATGTGAATGAGGGCATCCATTCAACTGTGTGAAACTGGGCGTTGCCAAAGAAGAAGATAACAAGGAGACTTCAAGAAAGAATAAGAAACAAAAATCTTTGCTGGATGCCTTCCACCATCTGAGCTCAGCTTAAAGCTCTGCTCTTTAGTTTGTTACAAATACATTAAAATGCCGGTCGAATTGTGTTGGTGTCCTGCAACATTCCAATGAAGTTTATGCAACCAATAACTGTACTTTCTACATAGTACTTAGGCAATTTGCTTAAAAATCTAATGGTAAATTTATAAAAAAATATATTAATTTTTTTTCTAAATGTTTAAATTATTAAATTATTTGTAAATAAAAAAATCTTTATCCAGAATGTTTCAGGAATGTAATTCATCAGCTCATGTGGCTGCAGTAATTCCAGCTGCAATAACCTTTCTACAAAGCATCTCATTTACATAGCTGTGTAATTCTAGTCTAGTTTACACTAACACATATAAATTTGAAAACTCATTTTTTTTTAATTTGTTCAGGACTTCCATCCATAGTGAAACAGTATTTTCGACCACCTTCACAAATCTTTTCGAAAACGCTCTCCCGAGTGTATGGCAGTGTGGAAAGGGAAACCTTTTTGGAAACCTTTGTCATATGATTGTCATGTGATCAGACATTTATTTCTGCCTGTGAACACCCATTGTGATGTTACCTATGCTGTAAGTACAGTCGTTTCCTAAATTCTCTGCAGCAGCCAAGAAACACTACACCTTGAAACACTCAAATATTTCACTGTATTTATTTCAACAAGATTTCGCAAGGCTCTGGCTACTTTACACATTTTAGGAACCATTTAGAGCAGTGGTACTTTAAAAAAATTCATTTTTTACAGGTGTTTTCCTTCTGCTTTCAGCATTTAAATTTACTTAGTGCTTTCTCTATCAACAATCATTACCTGTGGCTCACAAACCACACATGCCCAACAGAAACAGTTTACCACTTTTAGCATATTACACACTATTAGAAAACAATCTGAGAACGGTACTGTGGAACTTGAAATGAAAACTGAGTTTTATCTGTGTTACTGTGGCCAAGTAACAACGAACAAGTGGGAAAGTGTGACAAAAAAATAAAAACATATTTAATACTTCTGCATTCAGAAAAACAGGCTATCCATTAAAATGATTACATTTCAAAGATTTTGACTGCACAAATTACCAGGTGGACATTTCTGTGTTCATCTGAAACTTGGAAACTCAGCAAGGTAGGGATGCTTATTAAATGGATTTGACCTACACACAAGGGGTGATCAAAACATTTTGTTTCTAAGCGTGAACAGGGTATTATAGAATGCTGAAATTAAAAGTGACCAAAGATTGGTACTAATGGCTCAAAGTATTTACCCCGTTTTTACGAACCAATTGGACGCCGAAAACTTCAACGTAAAATACTGTCCTATCCCTGAATTATTAATGCTAGGAAACAATACACCTCCAGAGATTCATTCGCACCAAGTCAATGTGTACCAGGGCCATTCCTCTTCATATACCACAGTCAACAGATGGATGGCTGAATTCTGTTGTAGCATGACATCACGTGGAAGATGATCCAAGGTCTGGCTAATCATCAACCTCAACAACAGATAAAGTGGTGAACTGAAGATTGATAATGGTTGAGATTAAAGATACACTTGTAGCAGTGCTACTTAAATGGACTACAAATCCCAGCAGCCCCAGGAGTACTTTGCCATTGGGCAGCATCGCATTAGGACTAGGGTTGCTGGTAAGAAAAAAGATTAAGCGTTGAGTTTCAAAAGGAGCTGAAAAACAGTGACAAGAATCGTGATCATCTGTGCTTCTACACTTTACCCTCAACTAGATTATAAATACACCAGCTGGGATTATAGTTTTTCTGTATTTACTGTAAGTTTTTGTCCCGTGCCTGCTTGTTCGTGTGATTTCCTCTTGATTGGAATACTTCTTTGTCTGGGAAGAACTTCCAATCACTACATATCCACATGCAACTACTGGATCATGGTAGGACAATACTTTTTATAACATGTGGGAAGATGCTGACTAGGGATATCTGTTTATTTTCACCGTCATTTGCATTTACTGTACTGGACTGTGTTTGGGCTGTTACTGTGAGCGTTTACCATTTTGTGCCCAGTGCTTCGTCAGGTGTCATCTGTCTAGTGTTTGTGAAATAACTGATGCAGTCAGGAGAATTTGGGTGGGCTTTTGTGTACATGTTTGGTTTTTTGCCTTCTTTACTTGTTTAATAAACTCTTTATTATCAATTAATTTTTGCTGCTGTTTGAAGTGACACTGTGAGCCAAATTGAGGCAGATTGTGTTTCTGGGGTTCCCAAAATATAATAAACAAAACCTATTTAGGACAGTATGATTCAGAGCATCTTGGCAACCGCTATACACTAATAAAGAATGCATTTTTCATAAGCAATTGAATATGGTTGCCCAGAATGTTTATTCTTGAAGTGAACTGTCACCACATCCAAGCAGAAGTCAAAACTAGGGAAGCCTGGTGATTCTCCAACACCAAACAAACTCTGGCCCAAGTCAGTGCAGGCAAGATTTTTCATGATTCTGAGGTTGTAGTGCATATTGATTTGATGTCTCAAAAAACCTACAAAACTGTTCACTATTAAACTTACAGTATTTGATATGGTGTTTACAGCACACAATTAAAGAAAAGTGGCAAGGAAAGCTTTTAACCATCCCTTTTCTGCTTAATGACAATGCTCCTGCTCAGACCATAACCTTAATGAACATTATAATAAGTGTAATAGTACTGTATTTACAAGGAATACATTTATAAAATAAAATGTGTTTCTCTTAATAGGTCTGGCTCAAAATATTATTGCTCAACCATTTTATGTTTGCTACATTCGTCATTTCTTAAGAAGTCTCTATCAATTTCAACAGTGCCAGGTACACAAGAAACAAGAACTTGTCACCCTTGTTTATCCAGTCTGAATTCTATACTCGGTCAGTATATAACTACTCCCAATGTTTTTCCCATGAAGGACATCTTTGAGGGCTTCAAAGAGGTGGAAGTTCTGTGGAGTAAGATCTAGGATGCAGGGTAGATGGGAAATGAACAGTTCACCTGGGTTTCCTTTGGTGTTTAAAAATCTGCTGCAAATCTGGTAAAGGAGGACAGAAAGCCCTACCACTAAAGTCTTCATGGAAGTGCCTTTAAGGTTTGTCTAAGCTAGTGAAATGACCATGTAGTGAAAGGAACGTTCCATAGTTATAATCTCCCAGCTAGTGATGTTCATCTGTCCTTATAGGGTATGCTTTAAGGCTGTCTTTGAATCCTTTCTTCTTTTGACCACAATGCAGTCTCTGACCCCTGCTCAAATGAGAGTTGGAAGTTCTGAATGCTGAACAGTGAATGGTATTTCCACACATGCTCATGAGCTGACTCAAAATAAACTGCTATTAAAAATGCTTTTTGTTGTTTTAAATCGTGAGATTATAACTCAGTGGACTTTCCACGTCTGCATTTTTTTAGGGCATAGGTTTAAGAACACTTGTGATGCCTTGTCGCAGACAGCTACAATGCCATGGCTAATTCTAACACATTACAACACTGCAACAGGAGAAATGAATGGGATGTTGAATCAGCTGTTAAGAGGTTGACCCCTGCAATGGCTTTTCAGAAACAGCACATCATTATAGGTCATCCTCTGATCTCCAAAGTTAAGACCGCATTCCTGTGACATTTTAGAAGAACTGTAATTAAACAATTATATACACTTTCAATGTGTAACATAACTCTGCTAATTGAACCAATGATTAAAAGATAGCACAGGCACCTGTTCAAGATAATCTGTCAAAATGCCTATAATAAATTACAGATAAAGTCTTCTCTTTCTGTTTCAGAGAACCCTTTACATAAGTTCATAACTATGCCTTTTATTTTTCAAGCGTGTCTCCATTCAAATGACATGAGGCGGTGTGATAGTCAGCTGAGTAGAAATAAAAATCACTGTATGTTATATATTTATAGACTCAGCCACAGGTGAAAGGGTGTCAGAGAAACAAATTTGTGAAATTTTGACATCTTAAAGGACTACTCCATCCAAAAATTATATTTTTTAATATATGCCTCTTACCCTATGTGGTTTGTAGTGAAGAAAAAAGTTTTAATGTTATATTTTCATGGAGAACGGAGATCACAAACGTTCTGATAGAACATGTGCTTATAGACCAGTGGTGGGCCACAGCAAACAATTTAAAACTGTCCATAAAAAATTTCAAGATACTCATATTGCATAAACCACTACAAGTAAAACATATGCATTTTAAATAAATATTTCCAAAATTAGAGCCCTGCAAGCAGAAATAACATATTCACATGAAAGAGATTCAGAAGTAAAGACTTACCTCTCCACCTCCTTAGCAGGTCAATAGTATTGTCCTCAATTGAAAAGCTCATTCCCGTGTGATCATTTCCTCTGCACTGCTCTGATTTTCAGAATGTATTTATTTAATACTCTTTTACAAAAAATGCATGTGTTTTGTTCTGAGTATAAAACAGCTTGACTTGACGTGTGGATTATGTTACATGAGTAACAGAGGTGTTTTCATGGATGTTTTTATTTTGTTTGCTGTGGTGCAGAACTAGTCTCCACAGGCACCCATTCTGTGAGAAATTTTGTTATCTCCGTTCACCATAAAAACCATGAGATTTTTTTTCTTAGCTAACATTTTTGGGTGGAGTATACCTATAAGCTTTCATTCATCCATCCAACCATTTTCATATATATATAATATTTTATATTTGTATTACTTGTATGTACTGTACATTTTATATGCAATCTCATTTGGGGGTCAAAGTCTACATGAACAGCAGGAAGATCATGGCATGAGACAAACCCTGACTGGGTAGACTCAAGTATTCCAATTATATGGTTAAAGCAATATTACTGAAAATCTATGCATACATATTGTGCTCATGTCTCTGCTCTGTTGCTCCCTGAAGAAAATAAGGGAGTTCAAAAATAGAATGGTGGTGGGTGAGTAAATGCTCTAAATAGTCAGTCAGTCAGTCAGTCAGTCAGTCATTGTCCAAACCTCTATATCCTAACACAGGATCACGTGGGTCCGCTGGAGCCAATCCCAGCCAGCACAAGGTGCATATTGCTACCAATTTCACATTAGGTGTGGATGTAGCATGTACAGAATGGGCACCAAACAGCCATCATACAGGAGAAGATGCTGATGGTTTCTGGCACACAAGGTGCCCAGAAAAGATATCCCATGGGGTCACTAAGCTTAAGAAACAGCCATCTATGATTGTCACTTGTGCCAGTTCAATTCCCCAAAAGCACAATATTGCACACTGGTATTCTAATAGAGAAATATTCCATAGTTTATTACATTTGTACTCTGTATAACTAAGGAAAATCTTTAACTGAAAGTCATTTTACCATTAAGGATGTTGTAATGCTCCCTTAAACGGGAAATTGAACAATATATGAATGGTTCATGCAATCACAGTTAAAAAAAAAATAATGCTTATTTCTATTAGGTTACTACATCAACATATTGCTATACACGCGACCCTGGGGAGTCATATGGGGAAATACAGGGTGAAGACTGAGGGTGAAGTAGACCACTAACTCGGTTTCTGTTTCCTTTAGAATGAAAGTGAATGCCCGGGAAGATGCCTGACGTT
This sequence comes from Erpetoichthys calabaricus, assembly GCF_900747795.2. Taxonomy (NCBI): domain Eukaryota; kingdom Metazoa; phylum Chordata; class Cladistia; order Polypteriformes; family Polypteridae; genus Erpetoichthys; species Erpetoichthys calabaricus. Next base: position 279,843,544 of record NC_041397.2, on the reverse strand, counting down.
GTTTCCAGGTTTTAGCCCAGCACGCCTCGCCTCTTCCAGCCCTCAAGGTACATAAACCTTTACCTTCCTGGAAGTCGCTGTTCATTTGTGGACCTGCTGCTGAATAGGATAGAGCTCCATCTTTGGAAGGCATTTTCTAGCTGGGAGGAGCTACACTGAATGACGAATGACATTATATTTAATTCTTTATCCATTTATCATTTTTCATATTAACAGGACATTAAACAGGGTTTATCCTAAAGTTTCAATCACTCGATTATCTCTGATAGCGAGAGGACCTTTTTTGAACTGCATAGAAGAGTCTAGAAAGGTTTACCCTGCCATTAGGTGAAGGAACTGTGGTGAGTAATTTCACCATACCTGTCCTCAGTGCTCTTCATGGAGGAGGCATGTCTCCGAAGACTGTAAAAACCACCTGATACTGGTGGTAGGATTATATCCATCATATCCTTTGAATCCAATAAACTAAAGTTTGGGATTTACATACACGAATTGCAATAAGTAATTTTTGTATAGTGTATATTGTCTGGGGTGTACGCTTTATTTGCTTATTATCACTTTCATTGTTGTGTTTGTAAATAGCTCTGTATGTTTATTGTGTAATATATCCAGTTTCATTAAACATTTTTGTTGTGTGTTCGTTTCATATTTGGTTGGCAGGGTGGAAAAATACCATAGGGCTTAGGTGGTGGCCTACTTCCATCTACCCTTCATTTTCAAAGCAAAGTGGTACAACACTATGCCAATCTGTCTGCAACCTCAAATGGACTAATGGACAAATAGATTAACTTGATGATGAAAAAGGTCTGTATTCATATTGAGTTTTTATTTCACTTTCTTATACATATTACAGACTGGGGTGCAGATTTATAAAACCTGCGTATACACATGCAACTTTTCACACAAAACTCTGGTTTTATAAAAGAAAACTTGAAGGGAGAACTTGCATATATTTACAGCAGCTCTGACCCATGTGTTTTCAACATTTTAGAGAAAGTGGGAAATGATGACACCCTTGATCAAGCAGGGAAGTGCATCGAATTCAGCTAAATGATCCATCCATCCATCCATTTTCCAACCCGCTGAATCCGAACACAGGGTCACGGGGGTCTGCTGGAGCCAATCCCAGCCAACACAGGGCACAAGGCAGGAACCAATCCCGGGCAGGGTGCCAACCCACCGCAGGACACACACAAAAACACCAAGCACACACTAGGGTCTCCCAACTGCGAGGCAGCAGCGCTACCCACTGCGCCACCGTGCCGCCCAGCTAAATGATGACTCATGTATAATACTTCACATCCCTGAGCCATTATCATATTGTGCGTTGATGTGAAAAACAAATTAAAGCTGAAAAATGATGATGATTATGATGTATAGACTCAATACTTTGGCTCCATTTTAAAAGGGCCAATGCTGCATATTTGCACTGAAGAACGTTTTCGTTTTTTCATCAGTTCAGGCTACCTATTGTCACTTCTCAGGATTAGAAACTGAAGTGAAGTAAAAACACAGACATGATAGCTATAAATCTCATATCCTAAAGCAGGGGTGGACAGCTCCAATTCTGGAGAGCCACAGTGGCTACAGGTTTTCAGTCTATTTTCTTAATTAGTGATTAGTTTTTGCTACTAAATAACTTCACTTAATTTATTTACTATTTAAGACTCAGAATTTTTTTTAAATTTTATTTATTAATTTTATTGTAATCATTCCATACAAATAGATCAATTTATCACAAAAAAAAAATTGAAGACAAATCAAACCCCACCCCTGAGAAGGAGAGGTTAGCCAAAGGAGAATTGCTTAGGGCTTTTTAATAAGGCAACAATAAACAAAAGAAAGGAAGAAATATATATAGCTAAGTAAAAAGAGGAGAAGGGAATTAAATGCGGTAATAGTTATTTCTCTTATTCTAAAATAATATTGATTAGATCCTGCCAGGTTTTTAAAAAATTCTGTACAGATCCTCTAACTGAGAATTAAATTTTTTCCAATTTCAAATAATATAAAACATCGGTTTCCCACTGACTTATCAGAGGAGAGTTAGGATTCTTCCAATTTAACAGAATAAGTCTGCGTGCCAAAAATGTAGTGAATGCAATCACCGTTTGCTTGTCCTTCTCCACTTCAAGTCCGTCTGGAAGAACACCGAACACAGCTGTTAATGGGTTAGGAGGGATTGTGACTCCAAGGCTGTCTAAAAGGCACTTAAAAATTTTGGTCCAAAATGATGTTAGTTTGGTGCAGACCCAGAACATGTGACCCAGTGAGTCAGGAGTTTGGTTGCAGCGTTCGCAGGTTGGATCTTGCCCTGGAAACATTTTGGACAGTTTTAAGAGAGACAGATGAGCTTGATATATAATTTTTAGTTGAATAATTCTATGCTTTGCGCATATGGAGCTTGTTTGTGCATATGGAGCTTGGACTCAGAACTTTTAAATCAAGCTGAGCAATGTCAGTCCTGGAGGGCCACAGTGGCTTCAGGTTTTGTTCCAACCCATTTGCTTCATGAGAAATCATTTATCGCTGATGAAGAACTTATTGCTCAAGTGACATTTTTCTGGTTCATTTTAGTTGTCTCGCTTGTTACGATTTTGAACCCTTAATTGGTAATTTTAGTCTTGAACATCTGTATTCATTGTTTTAACTGCTCCTTATTAACAATAAGATGCAAATGATAAAGGAGCCAGCAGTTCTACTTCTAGCTTGTCTTCATTTCCACCCATGTGTATTCATCATTCACTGGTTTAATTAAGTACTCAGAAGGAAACTGAAGAGAAAGTGAAGAACTGAAAATTACTCGTCGGTTTTAGGCTTCAAATCACTTGACTGATACATGTATTGTTAGAAAGAAAAAAAATCTATGATTTAAGAATGAACTGGGATGGCAGAGTTAAAACACTAACAAGCCATGAAATTAAATAAGATCTGTTATTGGTGAGGACTGGCTTCTAATTAAGCAACTGGGTTGGATCAAACACATGTAGCCGCTGTGGCTTTCCAGGATCGGAGTTGGCCACCCCTGCCCTATAGCCTATCGATTGCCTAATTCTTTGACTCAATATGGCTTGATTTACACTGCTTGAAAACTATGCAAATAGCCATATTTGAAGGAGAACAAGACTTTTAGGAAGATTTTTTTTTGCCTATTATGATGATTGGCTAATGAACTGATTTAGGCTCCCAACAGCCATTTGGTTTTCCTAACATAATCAGGCATTTGACAGCTCACATAACAATAAGGGAACCTAGCAAGAATTACCATATATACTCACATATAAGTCGGGTCTTGAAACCCAAAAAATCGATCATAAAATCAGACCCCGACTTGTACGTCCATTCAAAAATGCATCACTTATTTATTTTTTTTTTATTAACATCTTCTTGCCTCCTCCAATCTCACATCAGTTTCTCAGACGCATCGAATTTTGTTGCAGCAGCGCAGTTACCAATTTCTTTTGCTACTTCAACGATGTTTCATTTAAAACCAGCTTCATATTTTCTTCTGATCGAATGCTCCATTGAAGATAAGGGATGCTCTTACGATAAAGGTGTATGAGGATGTGAGATACAAAAAACACAAAACAGTGCAAACGTCGCTTCGGAATAGTTCAGGTATTACCATGTGGTCATGTAGGCACAAGACAGAGAGAGAGAGAAGTTAGAAGTACGCACTGATACAGCGCATTGCCGCAACCACATAGAAAAAGAGGCAGTGTGCTCTGTAGTTACTCTCTCAGGTGGGCGTTAGTATATCATAATCCCTTGTACCAATAGTGTGAGTTTTCCACAATCGAGTTATACAAGCGATATTATATAATACCAGAAGTTATACTGTAAAGTCAAGTCCCGACTTATCCGCGGGAGAACTTATCCGCGAGTATATACAGTATGTTGATTTTGTTAAACGTAAGCAGTGACATTCTATTAACACACAAGTCATCTGCAATGCTAAGGTGACACTGACATACATCATGGCTTGGTGTCCGTATGATTCTTTTATTTCAAAGCAAAGTAGCAATGGCACATGACTTGCTCACAATGCTGCTGTACGTGAAGTCTGGCTTGTTGGTAAAATAAGTGGCTGGACACTTAGTGTTTTAAATGGCCTATTCTATTCATTATAACAGCAATCATGTCATTACATGTGCCAGCTGATAGTAGCTACCTGCTCAGAGCTGGGGCTTCTTGCCCTTCCCCTATCCTGCACTTCAATGGTGTGTTGAGCATATTATAGGACTTGTCAAATTCACCCTAGATGCTGGTGGTCGTGATTGCATATGTATGAGGTTCATTAGCATAGTTCACATTGTGATGGATGGCCAAGACGCCCCTTCACCACATCTGCCAGGGGGACAAGGGTGGGAAGCCCAGTATCTCCCCCTGGACGCTAGATGGCAGCCTCCCTGGGTTGCAGAAGTGCCTTAGACTCTCCCAGGGCTTCATGGGGGTTGGAGTTCTGTGCAGCTCTGTGGGGTTCCGCAGGCGCCACCACCAGGGGGTGCTGCAACAGGAGCTGCTGGCCCCTTTTGGACACTGGTTTCACTTTACCCAGAAGTGTAGCCGGATGTCGGCGATCAACTACCTGGAGCACTTCAGGATACCCAATAAAATGGAGACAGTGACCACCACTCAGCGGCCAGAGTCGGGTGGATGTGGACAAAGCTTGCTGAGGAGGAGTGGTGGTGGAAGAGAGGAGAAGAAGAAGAGTGCTTGGTGACTGTACTGTTGTTTTGCGACTGTGTTGTGGCTGGAGGGATTACGGGGAAGACGTGCCCTAAGGTGAAGAAAAATAAATAGTTTATTTGTTTTTACACATGCTCCGTGTCAATCTGTGTCAGGTCGGTGCAATATAGCGCCTTTCTTACAACATATAGTTGTTTCAGGGTGGAAACCAGGCTGGGTTTGAGACGCATACATGTACGTACATTTACAAGATGATTATGATTTATTTGCATTGCATACAAATGTGCGTACACCATGTTTTATAAATTAATTTTCTTTGAAGTATGAATTTTCCTATTTTTTAGTGTTTATATAAATTTTTCTTGAATCCACACAAAAATTTATAAGTGAAACCCTGGATCTCAGCATGTCACAAGTTCTATCAGGTCCTCTCCATCCCCCCTGAATATTTTGGCAAAAAGGTGCTGTTGAATTAGGAGGGTTATGTAATGTTTATTTTATTTTAATTTTTTTGTGGCAAATTGAAAATTTCATCTTGTTCTTAGGATTCTCCACCAAGGTGTCTGTGATACAGTAGGTGTGTTTTTATTTCACTTTCACTCAGCATGTCACTACTCTTATTGGGTCCAACTGAACCCACTTTGAACATTCTGCTGAGAAAGTGTGAATGGCATTTTGAGAGATGCATTTTTAAATCAATGTCATTGTGGCATGTCACAAGTCTGAATATGTCCTTTTGGTCTTCTTTTGGTAATAAAGTGGTGTGGAGATTTAATGAGCATACCCTAATTTTACTTTCATGCAGCATATCACACTTCTGACTGGGTCCTCTTGGGCCCACTTTGAACAATGTGGCTGGAATGTGTTATGAAACTTAGCTTTGAGAATCACACTGTGGAGATGCCAAATGTGAAAAGAGCCAAAATAAATTAAAGACTAAATGGCTGGCCTAATGTCTCACAGTGCTTCACACAATTTGAAGGCAGGAGACATAAGCTAAACTTTGAATCTGCCAGGAAACAGAATGGACTTTCAAATGAGGAGGTCTCAAAATTACTGTACCACATTGTAATGCTTAGAAGGCATGGTGGTACAGAAGTTAGTTCTACTGCCTCACAGATTCAGAGTTCTAGCTTCAAATTCTAGCCTGGTCACTGCCTGCTTGGAGTTGGCATGTCCTCCTAGTTTTTCACTGGGTATGCCAACCATCCTTCCTAATCTTTGGTACTTCAGGTGAATTATGACTTAGCTCTCCAGGAGTGAGTGTGATGTGAGTATGAGTGTACCCTGTTACCCAGAGATTACTCTCTGTAGGGCTGGGTGTTCCCTTGTTCCCAGTGCTACCAGGATAATCAGTGGCTCCAGCCATCCTCAGCTTGACTAAGCATTTTCAAAAATGGACGAATGATAAAAGCGACATAGTCACCTACTTGGAATACAATGGGAAGTAGAGGGGCAAATAACCAGATGTTGATTTTTAAGCTTTTTTTGGGTACACCTGCTTATTCTTTGTGCTCCCCTTTATGTTTTAATCAGAGCAAGCTCTCCCTCGAGTACTGTGAGGGTGCAACGTGAGCATATATTTATTTTTCTAAAAGTCGGCTTTTTGCTTCACGCATGACTTTTAATACCAAAGATGACCGGGCCAAAATTCCTTACGACAAGGAAACAAACACCTAACTGTGTAATGATATCACTGAACAGCCGCAGACCACCAAGGAAACAGCAGGTTGTATGTGGGGCAGTGGGGGAGGGAGGAAGCAATCTAATAACTCACCATTCACGGTTGCAAAAAGGCTTTAAAAGTCAGGTGGGAAAAAACCCAATGGGTCTCTTGTTGTCCGCTCTTAACTAATGAATTCCCCTTTTCTTTAGTTGCATTCACTAACTTTTATAGATGAAACAGCAAGAAAGGAAATCATCAAACGATCCTAGTAAAGCGCTTTTTTTCTTTCATGCAGAAAATATTTTTCTTTCCTAACCATTGCTTTAGCGCCTAGATTATGGATTCAAAGAAAACAAGGCATGTATAAATAGTTGATCAAATACAATTTTGGAGAATTTTTATATATGCTTAGAGGATGTATAAATATTTCTATATATATAACATTAATGCCCTCTGTGATTTAGAATACTGTGGCTTTTTACCCCAAAGGCCCAATTGGCAATAGTGGTCCTAATGCTACTCTGGGAATTGCTCAGCCATCCACCAGGGACGCATGATTAACGACTTGCTTCCTATTAGCCTTTGAAATAACACATTTAAGAAATAATCTGGTTTTCCATCAACTGTAGCTTAAATGAAAAGGAAATATATTTTTGTTAGATTTTAGCTAGCGGCTAATCCAAAATAAAGAGAGTCAGACAAGTCAAATACTGTACTGTTGATCTTCCCTTCTGGTCTTGCTTTTCACGGAAAGGACATTCCACGATTTTACAGAAGTCCTAATACTGCTGATCAGCCCCACTTGATTAAGCACAACGCCATTTCTTTTTATATGGATTGGGGGGGGTAGCTAGCTTCAGAGCGGCTGATGCACTCAGACAGCTGGAAAGCAACGGCCATGGGCGACTTCAAAGAGGAAGTGCCAGATATATTTACTGAGAGGACTTAATTCAAGGCTGTCAGCCGTTTGTCAGCAGTTAAAATGCTTGTCATCCACCGACTATGTGGGCTCTGCAGCTCTTTCTTGTAGACATTCCCAGATCTCCCTGCGATCTCCCTGCGAAGCTCTTCTGCCTTCTTGTGATTGATGGCGGGATTATTCTTACTTTTGCAAAGAATGAGGACTGAAAAAACAAGCGATGCTCTGAAGACATTTCTTTTTGACGTTCCATTTCTCCTTTACCATTTGTACTGATTGTTAATTCTGTCACTTAGCCAGCTGAAACTGCTTCTGGCAAATTCTCCATGGCAAATCCCGCTTAACAAAGCAAAAGAACTAAAGAGCTATCCAAACAGTAATATCTGGAGTTTGCTTTCCCATTTTAAGATCACAGGGAGGCACAGGTTTTCCAGGTTGCATCGAAAAACAAGCAGAAAACAAACCTGAGCATTAGGCCCCTGAGGTAAAAGATACAAAATATTTATACATGTGCCCTGTGATACGCTGACTCCATGTATGGAGTTGGTTCCTGCGCTTTTCAGCTTTGTTCCCAATCGCAGACCCTAAAACTGAAATCAGCAGGTTCAATAAATAGAAGAACGGATCTTAGTGACTATCGCATAAAAGGGCATTAGTGTCATTACTCCTGTTGTTGAGCTCTCTTGGATTTCAACCTTTATGTTTATTTTTGTATTTTTTTTATTTTTCCAATGATTGGACAATGAGCATCATATGATGTAATCCTAAATACGTTTATCGTGATGACGTCATGTATTACGAGGTCACCCGATCATATTAGAACCAGCAATGAAAGCTGTAACTATAAACCACATTGTCAGAACAATAAAATGGTACTGCAGTGCCATTAATATCAGAATGATAAAAAGTAATAAACATTGTGAAAACAGTTGGAATATTTTGTAAATGGGAAAAATCGATTCCCAAAATGACAAAACACAGGTTCAGAACACAGCCCCCCTTTAAAAGTGTGGAGTCTGAACACACACCTGTCAGAGCAATACGTATGAAATTATCGTACCAAATGAGTTGCAGGTCACCATGAAAGGTCCTCAGGATCATACCCCTTCTGGTGCACAAGATAATATACCTACAAACCTTGTTGTTTAGGGTCCTAAATTTCCTGAATTCTATAATACTCATCACCCATTACAGAAACAGGAGGAACAGACAAGACAAATGAGACTAGCGAATGATAAACTAGTCTTACCTATAACACGTGGAGGGAGGCATGTATCCTAAAGTGATTTGGTAGAACCGATCTATAGGAGACATGTCCCACTTTTTTAATAACACTATATGGTACCATATTTCTAGGGTTCTAATTTTTGTGATCAAACTGTAAAATAGGTATCCTGTATCTCTAAGCATACCTGCTGCCTTTGATTCATATTCGTAAGGAAGCTTTCTCCTCTTCTTATAACAAGGTTGGACAGGTGTTCCAGACTTCACAACGTTCTCCTGCATGGTCCACCAATTACTTCTGAGATTTTCTAAATGCTCATTATAGATTATTAGACTATGGGCTACACAGCCTTCTGTTGTGCAGACAAGTTTGACAGGTTTGGAAGTGATTTAATATTTTGTGGTGTAAATGAGAGGGTGTCTGGATGAGAGTGTCCAGAAGTGAAAAATGAACTGTGTCAATTAAAGTCGATAAGGTGTTTGTATGAGGGTGTTAAGAGGGATAGGTATCTGGCCTTCTCCAGCCCAAAGATTACTTGCTCTGTGAGAATTTGGTCCCAGGTCAGATCTATCTGACAACATCTGGCCAAGTCCACTGTAACACATCTAATAATCCATTGTTTTTCAAAACTGAATTATCATCCATTTCAGGTTGTCAGTGGCAGACTCCTATTCTGGGACCATACTCTGGATAGGCACTCTTATGCTCACACAAACAGTTACTCTCATTGGGTTAATTTAGAGTCTCAATGTAAGTAACACACACATTTTTGGGATGTAGGAAGAAAGCTTGAACAACCTTACGAAAAAACCCACAGGTATACATGGAGATGCAAACTCCACAACTACAGCATGCTGTAAATGTGAGGCAGTAGCACTAACCACTGTGCTATAATGCCACTATTATATGTTAATGGACATTAGGTGGTGCTGGATAAGAATTTCAAACAGCTTCACTTCATAGAGTACATTCCTACATTCGCTCCATCTCACGTTGATTCCAGCCATAGGCTGATGCTGCTGGGATAGGTCTGGTTCCACACAACATTAAGTTGGATCATGAAATCTCAGTAAATAGAAGGTAATTTGGTAACATGTAAGTACTGCAAAAAACACCTATTACTCATTTTCTCTTATGTAGCAAAGCCTTAACAAAGGCTTCTTTGGGTCTTCATAACACTTAATATAGCAGACAATGTAAAGACCCCACACAGCCTCCTCTGCTCGAGACTAAACAGGTTTACATCTCCACCTCTGTCAAAGAAGGACATGTCCTTAAGTCCTGTGATTCACCTGGTTGCACTTCACGAACTTCGACTCAGGTGTTTTGGAGTGACGTACCCATTATAACCACCCTCTCCAATGAAATGTTTGAAATGTCATGTAGTCTGGATTTGAAATTAGTTCAGCTTTACTATACAGTAAATGCAACATTTCATGAAGGTCAACTCAGCCTGGGTTGGGTTTTGGAATAATGTGCAGCTGCTGGGTTGCCTTCTTTGATGATGTTTTAGAAACGCCATATAACCTGTATTTAAGCTGGGTCAACACCAAGCTGCATGCAAAACTTCACAAAAAATGGTTCCACAATTTTTATCAAACAAACAGGCAGACAGACAAGATGCAATCTGAGGATTGAAAGGAGGTCCTTAGTGTGCAAAATTAGTCAAAAATGATCTTGAAAATTTCAAAGGACAGAGGGAATTGTGACTTTATTTATACAGGTATTGAATGCCGGCTTACAGCAAGGAAGCCACAGAATAGGTATGTCAGCAAATGTGTTACTGCATGGCACTTTGGATGTGCCATTAACCAGAATTCTCAATGGTGTTAATGCAGAGGGATATGTGGACTCATAATGGCCTTTAAATGGATCAGAATCATAAAGTGCAGGCAAGAATATGGCTTTGTTTTATAAATTTGGAGTATACTAGAAAGAAGGCCAACATTGTTTTATCAGCCGTCTTCTGTTTCATGTGCTTCAATGGTTGTCATCAGCCCGCAGTTTTAGATTCTCAAGAGCAAAAGGTTAAAAAACTCTTTTATTGTCAGGGCTTTGAGAATTTTGAATTCTAGTGACATTAGGGATAGTGATGAACACTAAATGATTATTGTGTGCTGGTAAAGTTCGATGTTCTAATCTGTAGGAATCCTAGTGAGTGCTCTGATTATAAGGCTTGCTATCATATCTTTTCTTTTGATTTTTTTCCTTATTATGTGGAACAGTGTATTTATGTTTGCACATTCCTACTGTAAGCCAGTTTCCCTCTGGAATATATAAGTCTACGTTAAACATGTAAGTTTCACTACGGCAAATGGTAGAGCTGTACAAATATAAGACGAAAGAATCTGACCATTGCACATATAAAACACAAAATACAAATGGATACAGACAGTAAAGATCAATAAGTAGCACAACAAAGAGCTTAAAACAAAGAATTAGACAAAAGCTACAAGATAGCAGACTATTCAGAAGCCTTACAAGTGTTCTAGTCAGACATTTAATTAATTTGTTCAAAGAGCAGTGCAGCCTGTCCCAGCAGGATAGGATGTAGCACCAGAATCAACTCTAGACAATGTGCCAGCCCATCACCAGGCACACACACTCATACCTAGTAAATTAAGAGCTAACCTAACATTCTTATGGATGAAGTTATTGGAGAAAATCCATGCTAACACAGGGATAACATACAAACTCCATTTAGAGAGTTCAGGCCAACATTGGAACCAATATCTCTGAAGCTATGATGCAGACTCACTTCCCGCTGTACCATACAAATAAGGTGGCATGCAAAACTGCTACATAAAGGACCAAAGGTAGTGTCCTTTAAGACTTATGAAATTAGGTCATGTTCTTGCTTACCCATTTTGCTCACTTAGAGCTACCACAAGAAAATTGTACCAACAAGGGAATGCGTCTCTTGTCAGCATTAAAGCCAAGTTAGGGTAAAAAAATCTGAAATTATTGCATATCAGTGACATTTAATATGGCCAATGCTGGTGAAATGATGAATCGTTAAAAAAAAATAAGCTGAATGAACGAGATATACTTTGAAAGGAGTACAATATTAGACAACTAGCACAAATTTATGCAGCATTAATCTACTGTAGGCAGTGCCCAACAGCAACCTGACCTGCCTGGATTTCAGCTACAAACCAAAATAAGCAAGAATGGATAGTGATGATACCTTTTCACGATTATGTTCAATGAAAAAATCCCAAAAAAGCAGTTAAAGCCTGCATAGCCATGACAGATGGAGCATAGCTGTCTGACTGCAAGCTAAGAAGAAAGAAAGAGAAGAGAAAGATGAAAGGCTAAAAGAAAAATCAAGTACAGTAAGTGCTACAAATTACAGGTGCCCGGATATTATGGTACCCACTAATTTGGTTAATGAAATCCAGGGCTGAATGTTATGGTACTATGGCTTATAGACCCATTAATCCTCAGCACCAAGGTTTCAATTATATTCCTATGTAAAACAAAAGTGCAGTATATGTTAATGTTAATAATAATAATAATAATAATATGTAAGACTATGATATGAATGTGCTTATTCCAGAGTTGATCCCTAAGTGATACGGCCAAGATAATCTCTGGCCCTCTGACCACTTAAATTTGGATTACGTGGAACCGTTTAATAGACTAAAGAATGGATACTGCGCCATACTGTGCCATATATTGTGTTGTTTTATATATA